>NW_007727583.1:209221-251251 GCF_000696425.1 Galeopterus variegatus | reverse complement strand
TGGTTTTTATTGTTCCCCCCCCTTTTAACCCCCCGGGCCTTGGGGACGGCCCCTTTTTTCCCCCAACCTTTTTTTTTTTTTTTTTTTTTTTTTTTTTGTCCTTTTCCGTGTCCGGCAACGGATCGCAACCCTCAGTGTTGCCCCCGCACCGGACCGGGGACCGGCAACGGGATTGCAACCCTCGGTGCTGCTCCCGCGCCTCGCTCAGCCAGTGAGCGGGAACCGGTTCGTATGTGGGATCCGAACCCTCGGGCGGGAGCGCCACCGCGCTTCCCAAGCAGCGCACTATCCAGTGCGCCACTGGGCCGGCCCCCAAACCTTGACTTTTTTTCATCTGGAAAATGGCTGTACTGAGCCTGCCTTACAGGGATGGACACTTGAGGGGCTTGGTGAGAAAGGGCTTAATAGATGTTTCCCAGGGCTCACCTTCCTTTGCTGCACACATCCCCCTAAGCGAAGGAGGGGAGAAGTAACCCAGAGGCCCCCAAAGGGCCTGGTGGGTCCTTGAAGGAAGCTCAGAACTGCTCCACGCCCCCCCCTTCCCCCCGCAAAGATTCTGGGAGAAAGACCCTGGTGAAACAGCCCTATGTGATGATTAAGCTCTCTGTGTTCCAAATGCTATTAATGGTCATAAAATTATCCACAGTTTTCTGAGGCCCATTCCCAGGGTTTGCCTCAATGGGACCATAAAATCTCATGCAGAAACGATTTGGAAAAGGTGAAGACGGCCAAGCAGAGATGGAGTTAAATGAGCAGCAGCCTGCTCTCGTTAGCTCATGCCCTTTACATTTGTTACCAGGGATTTCTTTTTAATTAAAAAACAACCAAGTTATTAAAAAATAAGCTTGTAAGGGACTGGCCAAGCAGTAGCTGAGGCCAGCGGGAACAAGTGACTCTGGCAGCAGAATGGGCCCGGGGCTCAGGCGGGAAAAGTGGCATGGAGCAGAGGTTCACCACCCAAGCCCTCTCAGCAGGCTCTCGCCTGAGTCTGGGAACCTGGAGCTTGTCTGAGCCCCTCACTTGCTCTAGGACCTTGGGAACATTGCATTCTCATCTGCAAACTGTAAAGTGCTTAGCAGGTGAATGCCTGGTGCCTGCCAGAGCCATGGGTACTCGGTGAGCTAGCACTGAGTGGCTGCAGCACAGGGATCATCATGTGCTGAAGGATCTACCTTGAGGGTCGACTAGAATTAGGGTTGGGGGAGGTGGGTCCTTGGGGTGGGCTGTCTAAAAGGCTCTTCTTACCTGGACAATACGTGGGCCTATTAATGTTTTATTACATCTGTAAGGCACTTTATACTTTTCAAAGTGCTTTTTCACAGTGAGAACATTTTTCATTCCTGGTGCACCTGCTAGGTTCCAGCACTGTGCTAAGCACTTGGCATCTCTGCACTCAAAACCTCACCGCATCTCTGGAGAACCGGTGTGACTGTCTCCATTTTACACAGGGAAAACAGGGCCAGCCACGTGTAGGGACTTGTCCTAGTTATGGAGTTGGTTTGGGGCAGAGTAGGGGCTCACACCAAGGTTTGTCGGGCCCCAGATCCCATGCCCTTTTCTTATTAGCATCACCATGTAAAGTGCCAGGGCAGAAAGCCTAAGAAGATAGTTTCCAAATTTTCCTCATCTGTAGATGAGAAAACTGAGGCCCAGAGAGGAGGAGTAGCTTTTAATAACCAAGCCGAATGTTTTTGTTACACTTTATGTAGTTTTTCAAGGGCTTTCACATCTACTGCCTCAATTAATCTTCCTAAAAACCCAGCAGCTGGGCAAGGCAGGGCTGTGAAAGAACCGTGGCGGGTGCAGAGGTGTAAATAACTGTACACTGTATCTCTGTGGTGTAACGTCATTTGGAGAACACCTAGACTGAGCTTTGGGGCTGCACCATTCTCCACAGCTTGGGGGCAGCAGCTCGGCATCCACCCATCCTGCAAGCATTCCTGCACCTTGCCCAGTGAGTGCAGTGTGGTTCACAGGAGGATCACAGGCAGTAAGTTCTGAGAGACCAGCAGTTTGTCTTGTTCATCAGTATTTCCTGCACCTAGAATAGTGTCTGGTACATGGTACCCAGTGTCTGTGTAATGGTCATATAGCCACTGGAGCCTGTGCATTCACACCTGAGAATTGAGGACTTTATTTCTGATTCTGCTGGGTGATTATGGGAAATAAAGGAGGTACCCCGGGGCCTCCAAAATAGCAGGGTGCAGTTGGTGTTGGCTTGGGGGGCTCTGTGCCACACTGTACCCCGGTGACTGCCGCCCTCCCGCCCCCCTCTGCAGGCCATCCCACTCACTTTGTCTCCTCTCTCCCTTTCTTTCTCTGCCTAGTGAATGGGAGCTACGGCCACTGCACCCCAGCCTCAGAGAAGAGCCTGCTGGACCTGGACCTTGCCGAGGGCCCCAGCTCCACCTACTGCCAGGGCCTGTTTCTCCCTGTGGGAACCCCACCACCCCGAGGTCACCCCCCAGCCTGTGAGAGGCTGCTGCATTTCCCCCACCGAAACAGGTATTTTGCCCATTATCCCCCATCAGCCGCTTGCTATGGACACTCCCAGAGGTCAAGGATCAAGGGCCTCAGGACCTTACTTAGTCTGCATGGGCAAACTGAGACTCCAGAGGGCTTGGTAGCATAAAGAATGCTGCCTGGCCTCGACTCTGCACCTCTGCTTTGCCAAGGCCTTCTGAGAGACATAAAGATGGTTTTATTGAGGTGCATTTCCCTGTTGCCCAAACCAAGGTGGCTTTTCACAGAAAATCAGTCATTTCAGAAGAGGAAGATTCAGAGGTAGGTTGGGGAAAGAAACCCCAGTTCAGAGTTCAGTGTCAAAACCTGAACTGCTCAGGAGCAGAGGGTGAGTCTTGCTCTGGCACCACCACATGCCCCAGGAAGCCATCGCCCCACAGAACCCTGCCAGGTAACCATGCATTCGGTGCTTGCGCATTTCCAGTGATGTCCACTTCTGAACAGGTGTTTCATCAGATGCTTATTGGGCTAAACTCCTGGGCTCCCACCTGTGGCTTGGCAACTTTGGCTTGCTAACAGTGAGGTCAATCACAGACAGGCTTCTTGAATATCCGCCTAGCCCCAGGGACCTCCCCTGTTGCCAGGGCTGCTGGGCTGAGGCCTTCTTCACAGACCAGAGGGTCTAAAAACCAGCCTGGGTGTTGGTTCACAGTTCATTCCATCACCAGCCATTTGCTGAGTGCCTACCATGTGACAGGTGCTGGGGGTACAGTGGTGAAGGAAGCAGAGATCTCTCTGATGGAACTCATGTTCTAGTGGCAGCTCCACATGGGAGATGTTACTGAACAGAAGGATGTGTATTCTTCCCATGCGAAATCAGTTTTCTTTGAGAATTTAGATTCCCTGTGGTTTTCTTTGATATGAGTGAGACTTCTCATTTATTAGTTTCTTAGTTTTCTTAGGCTGCCCTAACAAATACCATAGTCTGGGTGGCTCAAACAACAGAAATTTATTTTCTCACAGTCCTGGAGGCTAGAAGTCCAAGTTCCAGGTGCTGGCAGGTTTGGTTTCGTGTGCTTTGATGTCACATGTTCTCGTCTTATTTTGGGGGTAGGGTAGGGGGCAGCTGGCTGGTATGGGGCTCATCTCCTTTTATAAGGACACCAGTCCTATTGGATTAAGGCCTCACCCTTATGACTTCATTTAGCTTGAATTATTTCTTTCAAGGCTCTGTCTCCAAACAGTCCATTGGGGGTTAAGGCTGCAACGTAAGGATTTTTGTGGTGCACAGTTCAGTTCATGACAAGAAGCAAGCATCTTTCAGACTTTGAGCTGTGTGTTGTATAGGGTCAGTCAAATGCATTTGCCTCCTTGATTATTCACTGAGGCTCCCCAGCAGTGTCCAGCTTCTCCAGAAGTTCATTCTTCTTCAGGGTAGAAGCATGCTAACCTGGGAAAAGTTAAGGAAGGGGATTTTGTTTTTGCTAGAAACTATCAGAAATATTTGTCATTTTGGCGATTTAGGGCACAAGAGAGTCTGTTTCCAGAATTCTATGCTGGCACAACCTAAGTTGCTTCTACTCCTGCTATCAAAGTGGTTGAATTTGAGCTGGCACTTTTAGACTCCTTCATTTTCCTAAAGGAAAAGAGAACCCCAGCCCCTTTCTGCACCCAGTCTGAATCCTGTCACCCCCACCCTCCGGCCCCCATGGATTACCTTGTGTTTGGGACCCCTCCTCTCCATTCTTGCTCCTGCTTCCTCCAGATCTCAGGCCCCTATCTAGTGCCTGGGTTGCCGCATCGGTGCCTCCGCAGCCTCTTGCCTGCAGCCAAATGTCCTCATCCTAATTGCTGCGCGTCTACTGCATGTGCACCTTCTCTCACTCACTTCGCCCGTCCCAGGAGGCCCAGTCCTATGCTAATGAACAACAGTCATGCAGTGCTTACTGTGGGCCACATGCTGGGCCATGCATTTTTCATGCATTAACTTTCTTTCTTTTTTTTTTCTTTTCCTTTTTGTCTTTTTTACTGACCGGTAATGGGATCGCAACCCTCGGTGTTGCGCCTGCACCACGCTCAGCCAGTGAGCGGGAACCGGTCTCCACATGGGATCCGAACCCTCGGTGGGAGCGCTGCCGCACTCCCAAGTGGCGCACTCTCCAGTGCGCCACCGGGCCAGCCCAACTTTCTTGACCCACAATACCATGGGGTGGGGAAACTGAGGCCAGAGAGGCTGTGTAACTGGCCTGAGGCCATCCAGCAAGTGATGAGGAGATTTAAGTAACTTCAGTGATATCTTGATTGTGTCATTTCTGTACTTCAAGTGTCTACCCACCACTGCCATGGTTAGTAGAATGTACTGTTAAGGGCATTTAGAGTCCTAGCTTCATTGCTGTCTCCCTGAGTGACTTTTGGCAAGACTTTGAGCCTTTTCTGGGCCTCATTTCCTCACCTGTAAAATGAGGATAGAAATGCAGAGTAAGCCAGCCCCCAACAGGGTCAGGAGGCCCCATGATTCAGCCCCCGGCTGCCCACCGCTGGGCCTCCCTGCGCCTCACCAGCCTCCTGGCTTCGCTCTGAATGGGCCGCACACATTCACATCTTCATGCCTCAGCTTTCAGAGCCCCCCTTGCTCTCTTCTTTGTGGAAAAGGAGCTTCTCAAGGGCAGGGTCCTAGTTTCTGACACATCTCGTGCCCTCAGCATCATGCAGCAGAGAGTGAAAAGCCTACTGAGTGAAATGGCTGACCCTTAGCCTGGGCTGCAGCCCCTGAGCTGAGGTCTGAGACCACTCTCCTCTCTCCTTGAATGTCTGCTGGAGAAACACTGATTATCCCAATTTCCGCAGCTCCTTTCTGGGGTCTAGGATGATGGACAAAAGAATATCTGATCCTTTATATTTAGAACGTTGAAGCCATAAGGAAACATAAGGTCATCAAATTAAATCACTTTACAGATGAGGAAGCTCGGGCACCAGCAATAGTGTGTTGCGGGAAAATCCTAGGCTTCTGATTCCAGCAGATCCAGGTTCAAGTTCCTGCTCTATCACTGACTGCCTCTGTGGGCCTGGGCAAGCTGCTTCAAGTTTTCATAAGCGTAAAACAGATGGTAGTATCTCCCTTGAAGAATTTGGTCATGCATTCAACAGATCCTTACTGCTTACATCATTCTGCCATGTTAAGATTGCAGGAGGTGGTCCTGGGGAAGGTGCCCGGCACGTCGCCTGCTCAGTAGTTGTTCACGGCATCTAGGCACCCAGGCTCACAATTGCTCAGGAAGTGATGGGAACTGCCTGCGGTGCGCCGGGCTCAGCACCAGGCCTACCTGTCAGGCCTCGCAGGGACAGTGAGGGCTGGCATTGAGGGCCGTTACATGCCAAGCCTGAGGCCCCCTTTCCACCTGGTGTGATTCAGTTTTCAGGTAACTGAGTCACAGAACGCTGCAGCTGTTCTTTCCTCTTTGTGTTGGTTGATTTAACCTGATTTTGTTTTCAAAGGGATTGCTCCAAACAGATGCTTACCTGGCTGCCCTTTTCTGTCCATGTCCAGCCCTGCCAGGCCCAAGGTTTGTGACCCCTGAAGAAGCAGCTATGCCTCTTTTTTTTAAGGTGCATGAAGTGACAACTTTTATATCAGTGTTTTAAGATACTCAGGGCTTCCTGCTGGCAGTTGTGCGTCCTGTGTCCCCAGCCCTGGGCCAGGAAGATGTGTGTTTCCTGTCTTCCTCGGAATCGAAGCTCCTTCTCATTCCACCCAGTGGCCATGCTCCGAACAGCAGAGTTCTTGGGAGGGAATAGAGGTTGCTGGTGAGCAAGGTGGAGGGTTGCTCAGTGTAGTTGAGAAACACACAGAAAGCCCTTCCCCACACTTTTATTCAGGAAGAGCCCCAGGTCAGTCCTACACAGGAAAAGACACGCACTCCCAGGAGAAGGGGAGCAGGGGTTCCGGTGCAGGCCCTGTCACTGGGTTGCTGCTGCGAGATAGTGGGCAGGCCCTGAGCCCTTGGCTCCTTTCCCCGTCTGGGTAATGATGGGGTGGAGACCCTGCTCTCTGAGGGCCTCTGGGCTCTGACTTTTCTTCTCCCTCTGTGGTCGGAGCTGGGATGCTGCAGCTGCTGGGAGCCAGAGAGGGAGGGGCTGGGGCTGCAAGTCCATCTGGGGGAACAGGGGGACAGGCGCTGACCCCCCAGCTCTGGCTGCACAGAGCCCCAGGACAACCGTGGCATAACAGCACCATTTGCCTGGCATCTCCTTCCTGCTTGATCCTGGCAGCCACTCTCTGAGGCAGAGAGGTTTAGTTCTCATTTCACAGGTGAGGAAACTGAGGCTTAGATGGGGTGAGGTCGCATGGGGTGTCCTAGCCAGACACCGGGCACATGACCAGGCCTCCTGTCCTACCCAGCCAGCCAGTGGGAGCTTCTCTGACTCTTGGCCCAGTGTCACCTTCCTGGCCTCTCCCTTTTTCAGAGTCCTCTGTCGGCAGGCAGGCCCTGGTGTCTCTGTCTGTATCTTACCTGGTCCCCCACTGAGGTTGGTGAGCACTTCAGTGTGGGAACCACCTGTCTCCCTTAAGCCTGGCCTCTTGTGCAGTGGGCGGAGGGAATGTCCCTCATTTGGGAGAGGCTGTCTCTAGGAACCTTTGTACCACCTACGTGGTGAAGACAGCTGCCATGGCAATCCCTACCCTTGCCTGTCCATGCCATCCTCACTGTCATGAGGAGTCTGATGTCACGGATGAGAAGAGAGGCCCAGAGTGGCAAAGTTACCTGGCCAAGTTTGCACAGCTGGGACATGGCTGAGCCCAGCCTCAAACCTGGCCTGTCCCATAGCTTTCCTCAAAATGGCAGTTTCATGCGATCATGATGTATGGACCTAAAATTCTGGGACACCCCCTGAGAAATCTCTCTTCAGATGATACTCACCATGACTACTTCAAATTCCCTACCCATTGATGTTATGGAAAAGACAGGTTGCTTGGGGCAAAACTTCATACAATCAACATTTTTATTTTTTTTATTATTTATTTATTTATTTATTTATTGTCTTTTGTCTTTTTTCTGTGTCCGGCAATGGATCGCAACCCTCAGTGTTGCCCCCGTACCGGACCGGGGACCGGCAACAGGATTGCAACCCTCGGTGTTGCTCCCGTGCCTCGCTCAGCCAGTGAGCAGGAACCGGTCTGCATGTGGGATCCGAACCCTCGGACGGGAGCGCCAGCCGCGCTTCCCAAGCGGCGCACTATCCAGTGCGCCACCGGGCCGGCCCTAACATTTTTAGAAGTTAAGAAAGATTGCAAAAATTAAGAAAGATTTAAGGGACATGTAAATGGAATTTAAAACACACTGGACTTGGTTCTTCCTCAAAATGCCAGCCTTAGTCGTTTTCCTACAGAAATCACTAGGTGGCCATGGGGAGGGGTCAGGGAGGATCCAAGGAGAGCCTCGGAGGCAGGGTGGATGGTATCTAGGGTGGGGGCTGGGCTAGGTTTTGGTAAAAGGATGGGATGGTCCTTCGTCCTGGGGTTCTCCCCTCACGTTCTTCTGTGCAGACCCCCTGCTTCTCCTGACTGTCTCTCAGCCCCGTCCTCTTCCTCTCTCCCCTTCTCCTCCACACTCTTCCTTGCTCTCCAGACAGTCAGTCTCCAGTCTCTCTCTGCATTTCACTCTCAGCCTCCCTCTCCTGCCCGAGTGTCCCCATTGTGCATTGTGCGCCCTCTCATGACCTCTCTGGCCTCTGTCTTCCAGGTCACCCAGACCCCAGGCTGCGTACGTGAATGGCAGCCTCACAACCACACAACACATCAAGCAGGAGTCCCTGCCTGACTTCCAGGCCATGGCAGAAGCCCGCACACCTTTGTCTGCCCACTGCCGGGCCCCACCAGCCACCGGCCTGCACACAGAACTGGACCTCCCAGGCCAAGGCCTTGCCAACCCTGCACCTTCCTGCTACCTTCTGGGCAGCGAACCCAGCCCTGGCCTGGGCCCCCAGCCTGAGGCCCACCTCCCTGAGGGTGGCCTGAAGCACTGCTGCCTCTTGGGCCTGCCCCCCACCTCTTCCACCTCCTCTTCACCCTGTGCCACCTCCGATGTCACCCCTGCCATCCGCTCTTCCCAGATGGCTCTGGTCACCTGTGTAAATGGACTCCGGAGCCCTCCTCTGCCGTTAGATCTGGGGGGGCCTCCCAAGCGGGCCGGGCCTGGACTGGCATCCACTGAGAGCCATGAGGGCAGTTTGCAATTTGAAGCCTGCAGGAAGGCGGGCTTCCTAAAGCAGGAGCCTGCAGATGAGTTCTCAGAGTTCTTTGGACCTCACCAGCAAGGCCTGCCGCCCCCCTACCCCCTGCCTCAGTTGCCACCTGGCCCAGGCCTCGGAGGCTTGGGGCTGGGGCTAGTGGGTAGGGTGGTGGCCGGCCGGCAGGCGTGCCGCTGGGTGGACTGCTGTGCGGCCTATGAGCAGCAGGAGGAGCTGGTGCGGCACATTGAGAAGAGCCACATCGACCAGCGCAAAGGTGAGGACTTCACCTGCTTCTGGGCCGGCTGCATGCGCCGCTACAAGCCCTTCAACGCCCGCTACAAGCTGCTCATCCACATGAGGGTGCACTCAGGCGAGAAGCCCAACAAGTGCATGGTGAGTTTCCACAGCTGCCGGCCTCACCTGGCCCGACTGGCAGACCTGTACCCACCTCACTGCCCTGGGAGAGGCCACCTGGGACTCCTTTCCTAGGGGAGGCTGAGATCCCTGTGGTTGAGGAGGGCATGATCAATGCTGGGGATGTGGCCACTGGTCAAGGCAGGCAGTGCCCCATCACTGGGAACCTTGGCATAGTGGCCCCTTGTACTCACCAGACCCCCTGTTCCCATCCTTAAGGTGTTAGGTGTGCCTGAGCAGGCTGCATGGCTTGGTGCTGCATGCAGATGTGCTCTGGGGTTGACAGGCTTGGCCAACCGTCTCTTATATCACATGCTCCATGTCCCACCTACTGGTGGCCAAAGGAGGCTTGGAAAACACACTCCTTTCCAGCACTCGGCCTCCCCAGCCAGGTTCATAGGGCCTTGTGAAGCTTCCTGCAGCTTGTGCTTCTGCCAGTGAGCATTGGGCCCTCACAGGCATCAGGCTGGAGATCCGTGGGTTCCCAGGGCAGGCTTTGAGGTAAGACCAAGGGTTAGTAACTAAGGCCCTGTACAGCACCAGCAGTGCTCTGTCTGGGCTTGAGACGAAGGTGTACAGGGGGAGAGAGGTGCACAAGCACGCATATATACACAAGCACAGGCACACACGCATATGGCTGGGAGTGGAGGGCTGGTCTCAGGGTGTTTGCACAATGAGAAACGTGAGCCACCAAGGCCACAGCTCAGTCTTCCCAGCTATTGGGGCAGCAGCGTGTCTGGTCTGCAGTAGCCAGGGTCCAAGCCAAGGTCAAGTTCTTCCACACTCATGCTGTCACTGTCACTGGGCCCCACCTCATGGAGCGTTCAGTCTGGGAAGGGGCTCAGTGTCTCTGCTCAGAGCTCAGGGGGACATTTGTAGGGGCCAGGAAGGAGCAGAAGCATTGGCAATCATCAGCATAAACTCCATCCTCCTGGGGCAACGTGTTTGCTCTAGAGCCCCATCTGCCTGTGGACTGTGAGGTGGGCATTGTCTGGGTCAGCTTCTTCAACTTCAGGGAGGCTGGGTCTTGAAGCACAAGAAGGGATTCATTCTGTAGACAAATGAGCAGCATTGAGCTGCCTGTGCTGAGGCAAGGCAAGAGGAGGGAACCTGGGGTTGGCATCCTGGTGTATGGACAGGGTGGTGGGAAGAGGCTGTATTGAGCAGGCTGAACATTTGACTTGATCATGTGCGTTTGAGCTGAGAGTATGCTGGAGGGAGGGCTGGTGGCTGGGCCAGTCTTTGGGGTTCCCCAGTTTGGGGTCTTGTGGAACATGCCCTGCCTGGAAAGAGATGACCAGCAGAGAGAGCCCACAGTCCAGGCCAGGGCTACTGGAAGACAGATAGGCCTCTGTCTCTCCCTGAGACCCTGGAACTGGCAGTTGCTGAACCTCAGTTCTCCTTAACATCTTCTCTCCTGTTGGTGAGCCCACTGGTGTCTGTGGGGGCCTAGGTGGAGGCTACTCCAACCTGAATGAACCCCGACATGGTGTGGTCAGTAGCCTTCTCACAGTGGGGCCTCCGTATGGAATGCTGGCATCCAGGAGTATCCATATTGGACATTGGGGACCTTAGAGATGATCTAGGCCTTCTCTGCCCACTTTCCAGCTTAAATGGAAGCCCAGCAAGGGGGTCAGAGGGGCCTGGGTTACTCTGTGCAGTCCCATGATCTCTCTCTCCCAGGCCAGCCTGCCAGGTTCTCATTTGATTCTGCAAACTCCGCAGAACACAGGCTTATAGCTGGTTCATGCCTGGCCGCAGGGACCCAGACCTGGACCTGCCACAATCCTTGCCCTGGGGACGTTTGTGCTCGGGGATGGGTGGGAGATCAGTGACAGGTCCTGGGATGGAGTTTGCATAGGCCTGGGAAGGGGTGGCTCAGAAAGCTTCATGGAGGAGGTGATGTCTGAGCCATGTCTACATTCACCATGCTTGCGTTTAGTCTTTACGAGAGTACTGTAAAACTGAGGGTTTTTATAGGTAAAGAACAGAGGCTCGGCTGAGTCCAGCTGGTCTTCCTCTTGCTCCTGTGAGAGCACTTGGTCTTGCCTCTTCAGGGGTGTAAGGTGATGGTGATGATAATACCAGCAGACAGCTTCTGAGCACTGACTGTGCGCAGGTGCTGTTCTAAGTGGCAACTCCACGTGGTCGTCACCACAACCCTGTAGGGTAGATACTGCTACCCTCCATTTACAGATGAGGAAACTGAGGCTCAGAGAGGTTGTATAATTTGCCCTGGATCATACAGCTAGATAGGGACAAACAATAAAAACAGCAACAATAACAGGCTAAGAATCTAACAATAATAGTAACAGTAATAAAAATAACTTGTCTGAGTTTACACAGCTAGTAACCTCTGGAGTGGATTTTGGACCTACATCTTTGTAAACTGTGATGCTCTTGTTTGTGTAGACCTTCTGTGAGAGCTATTATTCCCTGAGGACTTAGGGCCAGCCCTGCTGGGTGCATCCGTCTCCTCAGCTTTCCAGAGCAGAGGCCTTCTCAGCGCCTCCTCTGAGCCCATCCTGTTCCTCCCATGGGGTGGGAGTGCTCCCTGCTGCGATGCTGGCACAGTAGGTAACCCAGGGGAAGGGGCGGGCCCCAGCCTGCACCCAGATAAATAAAATCTCCCTTCCCTGTAAAATTATTAATTTCTCATGACAGGCCTCTGCTACCAGGCGCTGTAATAGACAAAGGAATTTTGGACTCCGAGCCTCTGGAGAACAGGAAATAGATGAGACATTTTGATTGAAGAGTAAATGGCCCACTAAAATAGCAGTTAATCCTTTTATTATCTTTCCAGCAGCCGTTTCCACAGTTCTTTCATGAGGTAAGCCTCCCCCCACCCCATCCAACTGTAACACTCCCATCCTTGCAGCTGGTTTAAATTTAGCTTGTGGAGCCTCTGCCCCGGCACTAGGCAGGCTTCTGTGTGCCAAGAGGAGCCCAGCTCCCCTCTGCCTGGGCACCTTAAGCTAGGTCTGGGACCGGGGCTTGCTGGGCCCCATGGGGTAAACTGCACCATCGGCCCCCCACCCTGCCCTCTGCACGGCCCATCCATGCCGTCCAGAGGAAGCTCCCTAATCTCTTTGCAATATCCTGTTATGTTTCTTATGTTACCCGAGTTGTCTTAGCCTTATTAAATGTGGGGCTTCATCTGCGTTACGATAGCAAGGTTATGTCCAATCCAAATACTGATGAGACGCCTCAAAGACATTAACTTTGAAAAGATTAATTTCATGCCTTCTTAGGTTGGTTCTCCCAGACGGTTGGGATTCTGATTGTCTGAGATAGCAGAAATTAGCAGACTATAGTTTGCTTTGCTCCACATCCAGAAAAAGAGAGGCGGAGTAGAAAAGGAAGGCGTCGCGAAACAGTGCTTTTTCCAGCCTTGGATCTTATAAAATCACAATGGTAATGAAAAAATCTCTCACCTTTGTGAAGAGTTTTACCAAAGCTATAAGCACAGCTACACGACTACGCCAGTTGTCGAGTAAGGCAATTCATAACTAAAGCCAAAATGTTTTGTTATTTTAGTTATACTAAGTTTCCATTTGTATTGTCAGGGCTAGGGCTCAGAACCTTCAAATCTATTGTAGAGACTGGGTCACCAGACCCCTCACACACAGGTCCACTCTAGGTAATTGGAAAAGATCCCGGGAGTCATTGGTAGACAACACGAACTCAGTCCTCAGCAATGGCAGCAGCAGCTTACAGGTCCGGCGGTGGCAGCGGCCTCACGGAGGGTCCCAGGGGGCCTGGCAGCAACAGCCTCCAGCAGCAGTAGCAGCGCCCCCCCCCAGGGGTGGAGGGGAGCACTGTGAATTAGAGCCACTCATCCTTTACACTTAAGTCCATAACCCAGTACACCTGGGTGCACATGCGTAATTTACATCAGACAATAACTAAGGAACACCTGGGCGCATGTGCATATTTACATCAGATCCTTGGCAAGATTCTGAACCTCTGAGGGGCTCTGACCATTATCCTTCACTTTCCCAACAACATCATGGAAGGTGTGGGCAGAGGTGAAAAGCCAGGTCTGGAGTCCCATGGATCTGGGTCCCAGCCTGGTTCTGCCACTTGCCTGCTATGTGATTTCAGGCAGGTGACTTACCCTTTCTGAACCATAGCATATTCAGTTGTAAAATGGGGCAGTAATAGCACTTGCCTTTTAGGGTAGTTGTTTTTAGGGTTAAAAGAGATGACATAAGAGAGGTGCTTGGTTAACTCTTCCTTTCCCTATCATATTGGTCATTCGCATTGATCATCTCAGGAGATTTGTACAGTAGCCTTAGGAGTTAGGACTGGATCGTTTATGGCTATTTCACAGATGAAGAAAATAGGGCTCAAAAGAGCCAGCTGGATTTGGGTCCCTGAATCCTCTGCTGCTGGTGAGGTGGACAGGGCAGTCAGGCACAGGTGCTCTTGCAGGGGTAGTCACTAGCACTGCTGTCTGGTGTCTGCAGGGAATCCCTGATTCTTTGCATCGTGTTTGTTTGCAGTCACTTGAAGATCTCCTGCTCTGAGCCGGTGTCTGTACCAGGCACATGGACCCATGGGCCCATGGCCCAGGGAGGATGCTGTAGTGCAGGTCCTCCCAATCCTGATGAGCAGCTGGAGTCTCAGGCCACATCTGTAGCCTGCCCAGGTTCCTTTGGCAGCCACTGGTCTTCATTTCTGATGCCCTCTTCATTATTTGCCAGTCTGTCCTAGGTGCCCTTGAACCCAGGATCTGGGAAATACATCTGGTCCAAAGCTGAACATTTCTCATTGGCCTTAACTAGCCAAGGGACTCAGAACACTGGCCACCTGGCTGAACACCCTGTGAGGGCCTTGCCCCCCCCCACCTGGCCCTGACTTACTCTCCATAATCTTGGGGCTTCTGGTTTTCCCTTTTCGCCTTGCCCCAACCCTCAACCCTCTACCTCTGCATGCTGGGAGGGGTGGGGGAGGTAAAGGGAGTTGCTGTTTACTGAGATGCAGAGATACTTTTATCCTGGCTTAGTGCTAGCCATTCCCCATTCCATCTTTAGAAAAAAAGTAGTCCAAACTGTGAGGCCACAGAGGCTAAATCACTTCCCAAGATCACATAGTCTGCCATATTGCAGGGGCTAGATAACGACCAGATGTGCTGACCTTCCTAGCCAAGCTGTGAGTTAGAGTCTGAAAGAGGCCTGATTGGGGGTCTACAGTTGTATCTCATGGAATGTCCTGAGGGAGAAGAGAATCAATGCATTCTGAGTCATACTATGCCCAGCCATTAATTACCATGCCCATTTTACAGAAGAAGAAGCTGCATGTTTCTGATGGTCACAGACAAACTTGCTTGCTCTGTATAACAGCTCAGCTGCCTGGACCGTTCCCTGGGCACTACCTTCCAGCCTTAAGCCTTCACCCAGCCTCTTCCTCCAGCAGAGTAAAGTCACTCGTCTGCTCTTCAAATCTCTATGGGTGGAGTCACTGGGTACACTCCCCCTCCTCACCCCATGTCCCGAGACCAGTCCTGTGGGTTTGGGTAAATGTCAAGGCCAGCAGACACCCTGGCTCATCTCAACAGCCAAGGCTCATCCCGGGGAATTATCCAGGAGCAGGCAGGTCTGCTGGCCTATCCCCATCATGTACAGACAGACTTGCACAAAGTGGACAGGGGCCCAGGACTGCAGCACAAACAGGCATCAGTGGGCAGGGAAAGTTTCCTGAAGGGGCTGGTAACTGAAAGTTGAGGGGGGGGTTGACTGTGGGAAAGTGGCTCTCAAACTAGGAAAGAATCCTGTCCCTGAAACACTTGCTTCAGCCAAGGGGCAAGCTCCACTATGTGCCAGGTCTCGTGCTGGGAGCTGGCGGTCCAGAGACGAAGACAGTGTGATGTGAGACTTCTGGCGTCATGGGAAGAATGCTGCCCTTGACTCTTGCCATATTATTGCTGGACGATGGAGGGAGGGAGGCGAGCCAGGAGCGGAGGGCTTGAGGCCTGGCTGTATGACCTTGTCCAAGTCAGCCAAGCGGGATGGAAACATTATTGAAACACTTGCTGGGGGCTTTTCAATTTATATAGGGCTTCCACGTGCATGATTTCAGTCCTTAGAACATTACTGCAGACTAGAATTTTTCCTCATTTTGCAGATGGGGAAAGGGCAGTCTAGTTCAGGCCCAAGTTCGGGTCCCAAGTGCACCATGGAGTCACATTTGAACTCAGGTCTCAGTCTGACTCCAGAATCTGTGTGCTAGCCATGACCCCAAGCCACTTTCCTGGCAGAGAATCATCAGTCTGTTTGCAAATATCAAGAGAAGGCCCAGATCTGAAATTCCTTCAGCAAGCTGTCACTGAGTACCTACTCCGTGCCCCTGGCTGGATCCAAGGGTCACAGAGGGAATCAAACCCAGCCTCGCCTTGAGGAACCCTCAATAGAGTGGGGAAACTGATGGACATTTGTATGTAATTGTTTTTCCCCAGAAGTAAGCACCCCAGTCACCTGGAGATCCTGTTGCCTGCTGACTTGATGGGTCTTTTGTTCTGTCATGAGGAAAGAGCACCTCCTCAGTTTAGGAGTAAGACATTTCATCTTTAAAATAAATAAGTCACCTGAAAACAAGCTTTCTTCCTGGGGGCTGGGGTTTCTGGTCAAATCAAAAAACTACAAAATGGAACATATTTTAAAATCCTTTACCTGGTGAATCCTGCTGTAAATGAACCCAGATAGGCAAAGCTGGTCCAACCAGCTCACATCACCAAGTTCATCCTCTTTGGAAATGGGGGCCCAAGCCTCTCATTCCAAGGCGGGGAAGAGTCTGGGTAGGAAAACAGTTTTGGGCAAAGGCAGCCTGCAAGTTGGCATCCAGAAGAGCCCTCGTTAGTGATCCCTCTGGGATCATGTCAGACCTTGTCTCTACCCTCATTGTTAGATGGGGAAGCCAAAGCCCAGATAAGGGGCATCCTGGCCCATTGTCACCTAGTGAGATAACAGTAGCCCTGGGATGCCTGCTTTATTTCTCCCTGCCCTGAAGCTTCCTCTCCTCCCAGACTCCTAGAGAGTCTTTGCATTCTCCATGTTCTTTAAATCCTTTGGGCACTGACTCTTTCTGGTTCCTCTGTTTGGAATGCCTTTCCCAGCCTGGCAAACTCCTGCCTGACCTTCACAACACAGTCCAGCGTTCCCTCCTCTGCTCCCCTCTTCTCCGTGCCTCCTGCTCTCCTACCACATATTGTCCCTGTGTGTAACAGTGTTTTTTGGTATGGCTGAGTGTCTTGGGGACCCCATGTTGCTTGGTTCCTGGTCTTGGTGGTAGAGGAGCTGAGCCTGCTCTCTTGGGCAGAGGCTCTTTCTTGTAGTCATCTGGCCTGTCTGCTCCAAGGCTGTGTGAGGTTGCTTGGAGACTGTCCTCCTGAATAGTTTTCCTGTGAAATCATGATGTTGGTGTGTCCTTAAAGATTGTCATGTCCACCCCCTAATCTTGTGCTTGAAGTTTTTCTGCAAGAAAGCCTGAATTTGAAATCTGGCTTTGCTACCTATCAGCCTGTGATTGTGTGTAAGTATAAGTTGACTCCTATGAGCCTCAGTTTTCCTGTCTGTAAAATGGAGGTATTAGGAATATTGTGAGGCCTTGAGGAATACCAGACAGTGGCACACAGTAAATGTAGAGCAGATATTTCTGACTAATCTAGACAATTTGCATTAGGAAAAGAGAAAGGGGAGAGTCTACAATGAATAGTGACTGTTCGGTCATGAATGTCCCCAAAGGAGCAGAAAAGGCTGCTTTAAGTCCCAGCTCTGCTATGGACTGGCTCTGTGACCATGGATGGGTCACTTGGCTGTGCTCAGCCTCAGTTTCCTGAGCTGTGAATTGGGATAATGTCTAGTACTGAGAGGTTGCCCTCAACTGTGTTCAGTAGGGGCCCAACAGATGCTAATGCCCTTTCCTCTCTCGACCCCAAGGTTCCAGCTCCACAGACCTTGGCTTACACTGGGATGCTTTCTTTCCTCTCCTGGATTTTAAAAATCAAACCTAGGGGGCTTAATAAAGAGAGGCTTTCTGGAAGTCAGTGTCCTTCCAGTTCTCCAGCCTTGCCATCAGGTCAGAGCCCTGAGGTTCCCCTCTGTCCGTGGTGCAGAGGGGAGACTGAGGTCCCAGATGGAAATAACTTGCCTGGGGAAGGGCAGAGGAACTGGAGATAGATGGAGCTGGAGATTCATCCCAGTTCTGCTGCTGACTAGCTGTGCAGCTTTGGACAAGGCACTTCACTCCTAAGTCTTAGTTTATGTGTCTTTAAAATCAGAGTGCTCTGCAGAGGGGCATCATTGCCCCAGTTGGTGACTCTGGGCTCAACCTGAGTTCCTGACTCCCAGTCCAGTGCTCCCGCCTGGACCTCCTAGCACAGAGAGGTTACCCTCGCAGGTGTGTTCCTCCTGGTTAGGTTCTCTAATAGAACTTGTTCACCACATGCTCCCCGAATGCAGTGCCTGGCCTTTAGGCCTCTGCCTGCAGCTCTCCTGGACTCCCACCTCCACCCCTGACCCCCCATCCATCATATTTAAATCCTGAGCCAGGAGTTGGTGATCCAGGGTGGACCAAGGCTAAGTACATAGGATAACCACCGGGGTCCCCTGCTATGCCCCCCAACAAGCTGTGTGACCTCAAAACAAGTCACATGGCCTCTCTGAGTCTCAGTTCCCTGTGTGTGTAAAGGGGAGCGTGTAGTGAGAATTAAATGAGATCGCATATTTGGAGAACTTACCTTGCACCTGGAGCGTGTTAGACGCTTGAAAATAGGAGCCTGTGTTTCTTTTTTTTAAATTTAAAGTCATCAAACCCAAGTTCTCATAGAGATGAGAATTCCTGGGAGCACCAAACTTGAGGGTACAGGAATACTGGCCAAGTTTTGTGAACTTAACATTGCTTCATGGAACATGAAGAAAATTAAGGGTAAAAAGACAACCCTCTGAATTGAATTTAAAACAATAAAGAAAAAAAAAGCTTTTGAATTTAATGTAAATGGGATTTAAATGATTCTCTTATTGGAATGAGAAAGTCAGATAAAATCAACAGTGACTCTAAGAAAGTGTCCAGACTGTTTTCTGAGAGGGACATCCTGGAAGTGGTCCACTTCACGACTGAGCATTAATAGGCTCTGTCTCTGCTGGACGGCAGATGGGTTAGCTAGAGATGACTTTCTGTGTCTTGCTTGGACAGCTGCAATGACAGAGCTCAGCACCCTGTCCTCATCTGTTAAGTGGGTGGGGGGCTAGACAACCCCCAAGGTCTCCATCACCTTAGACAAACCAAGACCCAGGATGCTCAGGAGAAAGGGCAGAGCATCTATTGAGTCCTTACTTGTGCCCTCCCTCAGGAGAGAGCTTTGGGCTCATCTGTGTTCTATCCCCTCCTCCTGCGAGTCTTTCAGTACAGCTTTATTGACAGCCACACTACCTGGTTCAATGCTAGAAGCAAGGAGAACATAGGTGTCCTCTTGGGACTGGAGTGAATTACATGCACAGGGGCTGGGGCAGAAAAGCCTATTGGAATTGGGCCTTAATGGCCAGTATGAGGAACTTGGACTCTACCCTGAGGGCTGTGGAGAGAGTTCTCAACAGGAGAGTGACATGAGAGTGTTGGTAGTATGGTGGGTCCATGGGAGGGGGTGGCAGTAGCCAGATGAGGACACTGAGGCCCAGGAAGGAGATCAGTCCAAATCCAGACCCCTTCTTCTTCAGACCCATGAACAGCCCAGGTCGGATCATGCCTTCACATAATGCCTGGGCACCTTTGGGCCAGGCCAGGTCAGCCTAGTGAGCTGGGCTGGGGCACAGTCTGCATGTGGTTGGGTAATGGAGCTCAATCCCTCTGTGGAAACTGCGTCCAGCACATTTACCAGTGGGAAATGGGAAAGGCATTTCCCATAATGTGGCTTCGTAAAGTTTGCACAACTGTTCTTTGTTTTCATCCGTCCCCACAATAAATCTTCCTCCACTGCCAGGACTGGAGCCTCTGCAGTCTGTAAGTAATTAGGGCGCTGACTTGCGCAGCTCCACCTCCTAGCGATGCATTCTTCTGACGTGGGTAATGATGAAATGAGTCTATCACTGAGACTCTGTTGCTTGCAAGTGGCAATTTCTAAAAGGCTGGGAGGTGGCCCCATGTTGGAAGGAGCCTGCTCTTGCCCCTGTTTGTAACCACCCTGGCCTACCATGTGGGTGGATAAGCTCAGAGAGTGGGGGGCACTGTGGTAGTGGGCTGTGCATTTCCTGGGGATGGGACGATGGGACTGGAGGTCTCTGCAGTACTGTGCATTTCTGGGGGAAAACCCAGAGGTCTCTGCTGGGCATGGAGCAAGGAAGCACCCAGTGAGCATCTCTTCGACTAATGAACCATCTGCCAGCCCCTTTGTTTCACCAGATCTAAAAAGCATAGGGTTCTTGAGCTGAAAGTCATATTTGCACCTTCCTGGGATGCAGAGTTTTGGTGGATAGTTGCTGTGTCTGAGGAAGGCATGGGCAGGCCCCCTATTGTACAGTGAGGTCACTGAAATCCACAGAATGGAAGCTTCCTGGCCAGGTGTCACACCTGGGACTCTACTTCATGTCCCTGGCTCTCGGCCCCATGATCACTGCCCACAGTTGCCTTCCACACCCCCATTCAACCACAAGTCTGTGCTTCCCAGAATCTGCTGAACCCCGTGTTTTGGGAGTCACTTTGGCCTATGGGGTCATTTCTGACCAGGCTTAGTTGCCAGTGAACATGACAGTGATTGGAACTCAGTAGAATTTGGCCCCAGACAGAAAAATGAATTGACTGTGCTACTTCCTTAAGACCCCACCACCCACACTCCCTGCTCCCATTCCTCCTCCCTGCAGGCACCCAGGACATGAGAAGGTGGCTCACCAAGGTCACAAGCCCACCTGCCTGGGTTTGCGCTTTTGATCTTTGCAGATGTGGAAACTGAGCCCCGTAGAGAAGAATTGGCTCATTGAAGAACACAGAGCGAAGAACCGTAGCTAAGCATCCTTGCCTCCCAGCCAGTGTCCTACCCGTGAGGCACAGCCATCATCTGCTGAGCACCCACTATGTGCTGGGCTCCTTCTAGAAGGCTTGCATGCATTGCCTCCCAAATTCTGAAGACCACTGGTTCATGTCATATGCACTGGGGAGAAAATTCCAGGGCTCAGCATCTCATCTGATGCCCCTCCCAACCCCTGCCGCACCCTTTGACAGATGGAGCCCAGGGTGGGAGGTGAACTGTTGGAGGTCACACAGCAGGAGATGGCTGGCGGCATGTGCAGTCCACACGTGTCAGAATTGCCCTCCTTTCCGGCAAGGTCTGGTTCACGAAGCACTGCCCAGTGGGCTCCAGGGAGACTTGAGCCAGCGGCGGGCTTCAAACATCACACCTCCTTCCATATGATGGAAAAGCACTATGACCGATTGCTGTGTATGCTGGGCCCAGAGGAACCTGGCTTGTGGGAAGACCCACACAGGCATGCACCAGCACGAGCTCTTCGCTACTCCTGCCCACCCCTGCCTCTTCCTTTCTTCATGCATATGAAGCCTTGGGAACTCAGTTTGTCTCTGTATGATGAGGACTTTGAATGAAGTTCATAGCCCTCTTAGGTCTCATGACCGTGATTCAGTCAGTCTAGACAGAGACAGCATAAGTTGGGGGTGCAGAATACACCCCTCCCCAGCTCTGCGAACCAACTGACAGTGACTCTGGGCAAGTCACCCCACCCCTTTGGGGCCTCAGTTTTCTCATCTATAAAATGGAAGACTCGGACTCCAGGATCTCTATGATCCATCAATCTCAGATATTCAGATGTTCTCTGTGTTCCTGGTGCAGCCTCAGGGGAGGAAGGAGATGGAGGACAAGGAAAGGGCAGGTGTGGGGCCCTGGCTGAGCTCTCCCACCCTGGTTCATTCCACACTCCTCTCTCCTGCTCTGCTCTAGCCATAGTCCTGGCAGTTCCTCAAACATGCTAAGTTCATTCCCTCATCGGGCTCTTTGCATGGCTATTCTCTCTGCCCAGACTACTCTTGGCCCAGCCTGACCTCTGTTCACTCAGGCCTCTGCTCCCATGTCACCTCGTCCAGGAGACCTTCCCTGACCACCAGTCCAAAGTAGCACCTTTGGCCACTCTCTTTCTCTTATTCTGACATCATATATGTGTTTCTCTTGATCTGCTCCCTCCAGTCAAATGTAAGGTCCATGAAGTCTAGATCTTTTAAGTTTTGTTCCTTGCTGCATGTCCAATACCTCAAACAGTTCCTGGCACAACGTATGTGATCAACAGACATTTGCTAAATGAATGTTATTGAATGACAAGGGGAGAGTGGCTCAGTGGGTTAGAAGGGATGGAGTGTACTGGGAGGGGCCCAGATGGAGAGTCAGAAGTCTTGTCCTGTGAAATGCATTTTGCAAAAGCTCACAAGAGTCGTGTTGGGGATACATGATTGCAGTCCGAGAGGCATTTCTGGGTTTGAGTAGTGGGGATACACTTCCCACAGAGCCCAGCTTAGTGTGTCTGGTACACAGTAGGTGCTCAGCACTCCCGTTTCCCTCCCTCCTTTGTCTGCAATATCAGGATAAAGGAAAGGCTGTGCCTCCAGTCCACAAGCTCAGGGAATGTCAGACCCAGACAAGAGCTTAAAAACCATCCAGTGCAATCCCGTTTACAAATTTGGAAACTGAGTCCCAGAGAGGAGGTGTTCTTGTCCAGGTTCCCACGCTGTTTCCACAGCTTGGAAAGAAATTTACAATCACGTCTTCCAAATAGTAGATGTTCAGTAATTAGTTGCCGCTGCTGCAGCTGTTTATCATTAATTCCGTCTCCACAGAGCCTGCTTTTACGACTACGGGCACAGAGGTGGGGCAAGAGTACAATTTTGCATTAATTGACGACAAAAGGACTAATACAGCCAAGAATGCAGCCTGGGAAATGATTAAACTATCCAAAAGCAGCTACTTTAGAGTGTGAGGAAGGGAGGAAAGTGGCATTAGGAATGTGCTGTGCTCTCTTCCAGATACCAGATCGAGCCCTTAGTCCACGTTCTCTCAGTGAATCTTTGGATGTTGGTGTTACCGTCTCATTTTGTGGATGAGGAAACTGAGGCTCAGGGAGGTGAAGAGCTTGGATTCCCACCCTAGCCTTCCACTGCTCCAGGATACCCTCTGTGCTGGCCTGAGCTGATTATGCTCCTTTTTCATTGAGCTTCCCAGAGGGCCCCTGACAAGGCATCTTAATTAGTTACTGCAATTCCTCAAAAGCAATCACATGTAATTTGGGCTTTTCATGGATTTGGAGTTGATCCCTGCACTTAACCGTACACTGGGGAGGTTTTGCTGTGTCAGGAATCACCACCATGAGCTCAAGGCATCGTCACACCCCGCCCCCTGCCTTCTCCATGCAGGAAGACAGCTGGTCCCAGGGATTAGGGGAGACAGGCAGGGGTGCGGGGCAGCTACCAGGGCTCCAGCCTTGAGAGAGGGTGAGGAGCCAGCTAGGTCAGGTGTAGCAGTCCTGTGGCCCAGGGCTGCATACACTAGGGCAGAAGACAGAATCGGGAGGTCCCATAGCCAGGAAGAGTGGAAGTCAGGGTTGAATCCAGGTAAGCCTGCAGGACTAACCACTCCTTAGGAGGACCTTTGCCCTTCCCTTGAGGCTCTGGAATCCAGGTTCTGTACCCAAGGCCACGCTTTATTCCTTATCCTTGTGACGTTGGCTGGACATGCTATTTCCTTGTTCTGGTCTCAGTTTACTTATCTGTTACTTAATGGGAATGGTAATGCTGGCCCATCTGCTTGCGGTTGTTTACCTGCCCTTCACCTTGTGTCTTTGGGACCATTGTCCCATTTTCCCAATGAGGACACTGGGGCTGGAGAGGCAGAGGCTGACAGGGCATCACACAGAGGGTCAGGGGCGAGGCCCAGGGCAGGCGATTTCCCTGCTGTGTTGCTCACCCCACCCCACCCCTGAGTTCCGTTGCCGCATGTGCCCGGGTGCAATGGTGTTTCTCGCCACGCTGCGCCTGCTGCTGTCCTCACAATGAGCCCAGCTTGCGTGCCGGAGAGGACAAGGGGTGGTCTTGTGCAGCTAGAACTGCTCCTGGCTCCAATTGATAGCAGCAGAGGGTCTGCCGCCTGCAGTCAACACCTCTGTCGGGAAGTTGGCAGCTTGTGCCTTCATAGCACGGGCCCTTTAATTGTCTCCACATTGTGAACCCAGGAAGGTTTGTCCTGACAATTGGCTGGTGAAATCAGCTGGGGGATCTCCCTCCCACAGCCAGAGTGGAGGGTGCAGACTTTCATGAGCTGTCTGAGGTGGTTACTCAGGGTATAAATTGAATTCACCTGGCAAGGCCTCACCTTCCCTGGCATGTTCCTGAAAATCTGAACCCTACTGCCTTTGGGTTCTGTCAGAAAGAGAAGCGTGGAGCGGGCCTGGGCCCCAGGAAGCCAGGCAGGGGGAAATCGGAATATCCGGTTCCCAATGGTGAGATGGGTAAAGGAAGCAGGGCCTCACCTCATCATGACGACCTCGGGCTCTAGCACTTTTGCCTTCAGGCCCCTTCTTCCATAAAAAATATTAAAAGTTATATTTTATGACAGCATTGGTATAAAGACAAACATATTATTAAAATAACATTTTCTTTGGTCTAAAAGTTCATTTTTTCATTTGATTTTTAAGTTAAATTAAAACATTTTTATGGGTCCCTAAAAGTATTCCATAATACTCTAGGTACTGTGCCTGCTGTCCCTAGTGGGTAAGTCAGCAGAGGGTGGGAGTGCTTCAGTGCAATCCATGCCTCGCTTCGCCCCTTCCGTTCTCTGGGCTCCAGTTTCATCCTATGCGAAGAGGGGAAGGTGGAGGGAACATGAGAAAATCCTGCCGTGATGTTCTAGTCTGTTCCCTTCCATTCAAGTTCAGTTTGTTCCTTGTCATTGAGTTCTTATCTTCCACTAAGAATTCGTGGGTATTTACAGTAAAAGATCTATATGCAGTTAAATTGACATAGATTAGAGAAAAGGATATAAGTACTCAGAAAACCTAAGCTCCTTTCATGATCATGATTAAACTGTATATATTTTCCTCGAGCTTCCCGGTAGCCAAGGCAAAGAGGGCAGCTTGTTGAATTGCAGAATTCTTTTTGTCTGGGAAAGGAAGCAAACCAGGTGGCATGCGTGTTGGTGCCAATTTTGTCTTGGATACTAAATCCTTCTGAGGCCTTGGTGAGAGTCACACAAGCTGATGGCTGGAGGAAGGCTGTGCAAATGAGAGAGTTCACTGTTAACATGATGATAACACAGAATCAGGGAACAAAACGATAGACCTTATTTTCACAAATAACTGTGCTAATGCTCTTTGAGAAAAGCCAAGGACTAGTAAATACTGGCAGTGAAAATACTTGTGTACTAATCAATGTAGTGTTTTTAGTCTATCTGTATGTCAGTCCGCTGAGGTGGCCATCATTATCCCCATTTTACAGGTGAGGAAATTGAGGCTCAGAGAAGTTAGGTAACTTGACCCTGATCAATTGCCCAGTGGGACCTGACTTCAGGCTTCTATGGCAAGCAGCTTCTCTTTGCAGTCTTCAAGGTTAAGTCTATTACTTGGGGCTGATGCAGTCTGTTCCTCAAGGATTGCATAGCTTAGTGGACCCTGTGGATCTTCAAAAGACGAGGGCAACATTGTATGGTACATGCTTTGAGGGGTGCTCGGGGGTGATGGAGCCTAGGAGAAGGAGCAGCTGTCAGCCTGGGCCTAGGGCGGCAAGAGTCAGAAGAGCATCATGAAGGAGGTGAAAGAGGGCATCTCAGGAAGAGGCACTAGAATGGGCAAAGGCCAGGTGGTGAGATCATGACGCCTGGATTGAGGCAGTGGCAGAGGAGGAGAGAAGCTGCTACCTGCCGGTTTTCTTAGGTAAAAGCAGCAGAACCCAACTCTGGCCATAATGATCCCTGCATCCCCCCTCAGGAATTTATTGGCAGGCCCTTGGGACCACAGACTATCTATTAAGGAAAGAGGACCAGACTCTGAAGGCTGGCAGGCTCCCAGGTCCCCAAGGACCTACTACCAGGGAGCCCACACTTGCTTCCCAGGGGACAACAGCCTCCCAGACTCCATGGTGAGATCCTCACTTCCTTGGCCCCTGTGGTCTCACTCCAGGGCCAGAGCTGTGACCGGGCACCTGCTGGGCAGGCTCTCTGTGCCTCCAGGCTTATGAGGGCTGGCCCCTCCTCTGTGGCAGGCATAAGAGGTCTTCCCCATTTACACCTTCACTTCCCACACTGAGGGATGGTTCTAACAATGGGGAAACCAGGCAGACAACAAAACCAGCAAATTTGTCAGCTACAGAAATGATTCTGAGAATCAGGAGGGATAGTTGATGGAGGAAGTGGGAACTTGTTAAATGCAGGGGGCAGAGGAGGAGCCCAGGCTAGTGCTCCAGTCTGCAACCTGGGTTCACTGAGCAGGTGCTGGTGCAAGCCTGTCAGCTTTGGGCATGCTGAGCAGGGAGGTGCCCACCTGGGGGCCCCAGGGGACAGGGCGTGTGCAAGCCCAGGGCTCACAACACAGGAAAGGGGTGTCATCAGCCTCAAGGTGGACTTAAAAGCCCAGGTAGCTAGAGGAGCTGGTTTGTGAAATCGGGGGCGGGGGCAGGGAGTGTGCTACAGAGAGCCCACAAGGGACATCAGCAGTTGTTAGGGGGTGGAGAGGACAAGGACAGAGAAAATGAGTTAAAGAGGTTGGGTGACCAAGGGAGAGCAGTGTGTTGGGGATGTGGAGGTGTGGAGTGATGGGGAAGAGCATTTGGAGTCAGGGAGGTTTTTGTTTTAAGCAGAGAGAGCCTTGGATTTGAGAAGAGCTGAAGTACATTGGGGAAGTTTTGAAGTGGCCAAGAGGAGTGTTAGAGGGAAAACTGACCATACAATGGACCAGGGTGGCTTGGGTGGAGGGTGGGGACAGGGTGGAGCCCCTGAGCCTGTGCTGGCCCAGACCACATACGTGTGTGTGTGCATGTGCATACGTGCATGCTGTGATCTTCTGCGCTTTTGGCAGTCAGAACCCATGTAGGCAAAGCTGATCTGTGGATTTGCTCAGAAAGTGGGGTTGTGCGGGCCAAGCAGCTGAGGAGGTCAGGAAGACAGAGCATCTGAGCTGGTTAGGGAGGGAGGCAAAGGCCAAAGAGGCCCAGTGGATGGAGAGCCAGGGGAGGTCAGCAGGTGAACCAGCTGGAACAAGAGGGAACTGGTCAGAGTGATGAATGTTGCCATATATGCCAGGAACTGCTTGAGCATTTTACACTGGTTGTCTCAAACTACAAGACTGGTATTATTCTCTTTTCCGTGGATAAGAAAACTGAGGCACAGAGAAGTTAAGTAATTTATGCATGGTTACACAGCTGGTGCTGCACCTAAGATTTGTCCCTGCAGTCTGACCTTCCAGTAGGGTGTATGAATCTGGGAGGGGGTGGTTGAGGTAGGTGGAGGAGGGAGGATTTGGAGAAGGAGGCCAGGTGGAGGAAGTTACCCAGATGAGGCTGCCCTGGGCTAGGGAAGAAGCTGGACATGGGAACGGGGCCTTTGCTGAGTGTGGAACTGAGGTACACAGGGGCATGCTCCAGGAACTGATGAGGAAGGAGGCTTTCCCTGAGGGTGGGAAAGGAACTGTGAGCCCCTGAGGTGAGGAGGCAGAGGAAGCTAGACTCTCCCACGAGAGCACTTTGTGAAGTCAGGGGGTGATGATTTTGGTTGCCTTTTCCCAGGCCGTGCTAGGGAACACAGGATGGGAGGTTTTGGTTGCTCATGCCTACTGGCTCTCTTGGAACTCTCATTTCGACTCTGTGCTTGCCCTGTGGCTCCAAGAGGCAGCAGGTCTGTGGGCTGGGATGCCTCTATGTTCTGTGGAGATAGCGAAGAGTCATTACAAAGTCTCCTGTGCATGGATCCTGCAGTCATCCCTAGCCCAGAGCAGCTTCTGTGTGCATGCAGCTGTCTGTGTGTTCATTCATTCACTTGTTCGTGCATTCATTCATTCATAACCAGACACCTGCCCTGTGTCCTGCCTTGTGCTGAGCATGGACCACAAAATGAGGAGTCCTGCCCTGGAGCTTCTCACAGTCTAAATGCAACATACTTGAGACCAGAGTTACACAGCCATGTGATGGAGCCCCTTTGAAGGAAATCAACAGTGTGCAGAGGAGTAGGATCTAACCCGGTTGGGGGGAGCCTGCAGGAGGGAAGCTAGATGAGAGTTATCCAGGTGCAAAAGGATGGGAAGGGTGTCCAAGGAGAGGGAACAGCATAAGAAAAGGCCTGGAGATGAGAACTGTGTGTGGCTCAGAACATGGAGTGATGGAGAGGGCTGAAGAGGTGGGCGGGGGCCTGGGATTGGCGACCTCATATGTCAGCCTGAGGAGCTCAGGCTTTGTCCATGGGGTGCAGAGACCCTCGAGTGGGTAGAGCAGGACGTAAGGCATGTGAGAGCATAGACGTGCATGTGCTTTTTGTGCCTCAGGAGGGCCAATTATACCCACAGGCAAGCCAGGACATTAAGTCACATCGATACCCCACTCTTGTTAGCTAACAGGTAATAACTTAATTCTAGAAGCTTTTCCAAGAACATAGTTAGTGTCTTCAGTTGCCATTTCCCAGGACTTAATAACCCCTGTTCTCTGGGTTTATGTAGGCTGCTGAAAAGCACTGTGCTTGCAAGAGTTTTCTGTCTGGCCTAGGAATCCTCTGTGCTGGGCCAGGGTGTCCAGTGAAGGCCCTAACGAGATGTCATGTCAGATAGGGCTGCTGGCTCTTCCCTTGGTGATGGCACCATATGTGGAGAAGGTCCCTGTGAAGAAGCCCAGCCTTGGGCAGGGAAGACATCCTGCCTCCAGCAGGCCTGAGGACACCCTGGCTGAACTCAGCCCTCCTCCCTCAGATTTTTACCATATTCCCATCTAGACCACATGGCCAGGCAAGGATCACAGTGCCCCTCGTTAAATGGTACTGCTGGAACGACAAATGTGGCTTGGACATATGGGCCAAGACACATGGGGCTGCTTCCTCTGCCCATATTGGAAGAGGCATGTTTCTGTCCCCAGAGCTCACGTGCATCCCAGAGGTACCAATGCCATCCTGTCTTCTCCCTGCCAGCCATCCTCTGAGATCTCTCAGCACTAGGCTGGGTTATTAATCACCAAGGCCTGGAGGCTGCTGCAGTGCCTACTGAGGACTTTAGATGATCAGGAATGTAAGTGTCCCCTGAATGCATGGAGGCTGTTGGCCATAGTGTTGCCTGATGCAGCTGCTCCTTTGACAAGGCTGTAGGGTCACCCTGCTGCAGCCCAGAGGCCTGGGGGCACCAGGAGAAGAGGGCAGCTGGAGTCATAGAAGCAGCTCTGGATCAGGTGGGGGTGGCCTGGGTCCCTGCTGTCCACGGACTATGCTGATCATTATTAATAGTGATAATAAAAATAGCAACACTTAGTGCTTAATATGTGCCAGATACTGTGCTAAATATCATATTTGATATATTCAAAAGAATACATGCAAATATGCGTAAGTAATAAAGCATAACAAAATGAACATCCGTGAATTCCTGGAACCATTTTCTGTTTAGCATTATCTGCTTTTCTTAACATGGTTTCATCACACATATAATCCTTAAACAATGTATTGTTTAGTTTTGCTTAGTTTAAAGCTTTATAAAAATAGTATCATACTGTTGTGGTTTCTGCAGTTTTTTTCACTTAATATTATGTTTTAAGGATTTTAGCCATATTGTTGCATATAACTATAATTCATTTATTTTCACTACTATGTAATATTATATTGTGTGAATAATCCAAACTTTAATCATTCTCTGTTGATGAACATTTGGGTTGTTACAGTTTTCTGCTAGTACAAACTATGCTGCTGTGAGATTCTTGCTCATGTCTCTTTTTGAAGCCATGGAACAGTTTTACTGGAATGTGTGCCTAGAAATGAAACTGCGGGGTTTGGGAATGTAAAATAGTGTGTAATTGTTTTCAAAAGTGATCAGACCAGTTTACACTCCCATCTGCAGTATGTAGAAGTTCTCTTGTTCCACATTCTCAAAAACATTGTTACGTAACTTTGCCAGTCCAACAGGTGTGAAATGGTATCTGGTGGTCTTAATTTTCATTTCGCTGATTGCTAATGAGGTTGAGCATCTTTTCATAGCTTATAGGCCATTCATGTTTCCTCTTCTGTGAAAGGCCTTTTATGTCTTTTGCCCATTTTTCTATCAATTGTCTTTTTAAGTTTATTTATAGGAATTCTTGTTATTTCTGCCAGTTTGTGACTTATAGTTTTGTTTTCTTGACAGTGTTTTTCTTGAATAGAGGCTCTTTATTTTTATGAGTTGAATTTATCAATCTTTCCTTTGTTTTTTTTTTGTGTGTGTGTGTCTGTAAATCTTACGAAATCCTTCTCTACCTTGATATCATAAATAAATTGTCTTATATCATAATGAGAGAATTTATTTTAGAATCTTACTCTCACATATAAGTTATTAATCCATTGGAATTAGGGTGTGATGTAGGGACCCAATGTAATTTTTTTCCATCTGGATATCCAGTTATTCCGGGTACAATTCATTGAATTGCCCATCCTTTTCCCAGTGATCTTCAGTGCCACCCTGTCATATATGAGGTTTGTATATATGTTTGTCTATATCTAGATGCTTCTATCTCATTAGTCAGTTTTTCTATCCCTGCATTAATACCACACCACCTTAATTACCATGGTTTTGTAATAAGTTTTTGCTAATGTCTAGTAGGAAGGTCCATGCCCCTACATCCCACCCCAGTCTTCTTTAGGTATTTCTTGGCTGTTCTGGGACTTTGCTCTTTCATGTATATTTTAGAATCAACTTTAAAATTTCCATGAAAAACCGTTTTGAGATTTTGATTGGAATTCCATTTACTCTGTTGATCTATAGATCAATTTAGAGAAATGGATCTGCTTATGATATTCATTCTTTTTTTTATTTTTTTTGTCTTTTTTTGTGACTGGTCGCACCGCGCTCAGCCAGTGAGCGCACCGGCCATCCCTATATAGGATCCGAACCCGCGGTGGGAGTGCTGCTGCGCTCCCAGCGCCGCACTCTCCTGAGTGCACCACGGGGTCGGCCCTATGATATTAATTCTATATCTGTAACTGTGTTATTTCTTAAAGACTTTCTACAATGTTTTATACTTTTCCCCGTACATGTATTACATATCTTTCTTTTAAAAATTTATTCACAATTTTTTTATGGTTTTTGTTGCTATTATGAATTACAGTCATCCTTTGGTATCTAAAGGGGGTTGGTTCCAGGACCCCCCATTTCAACCAAAATCCACAGATACTAAAGTCCTGCAGTCAGCCTTGTGAACTGATGTATGTGAAAAGTCAGCCCTTTGTATACACAGGATCTGCATCCATGGATACTATACTTCTGGTTGGTTGAAAAAAACCTCATATAAATGGACCTGTGCAGTTCAAACCTGTGTTGTTCAAGAGTCAACTGTATATCTCTTTTTAAATTAATTTTTTTGTTTGTGTCTGTTAATAGGAATACAACTGCTTTTTAAATATTTACCTTCTACCCAGCCACCTTGCCAAATTCTCCTATTATTTCAATTAATTTTTATGTAGATTCTGGACACCCTTGTCTTGCTCCCGATTTTAAATGCTTCTAACATTTTGCTATTAAGTATAATGTTTCCTGTAGGTTTTTAAAAGATATATTGTATCAGATTAAAGGCATTCCTTTTTGTTTTTAAATAGACTTTATTCTTATAGCAGTTTTAGATTCATAGCAAAATTGAATGGAAAATATATAGAGTTCCCATATACTCCTTGCCCCCACACATGCACAGCCTCCCCCACTATCAAACATCCCATATCCAAGTCCACACATTTGTTACCATTGATGAACATCCACATATTTGTTACCTTTGATGAACCTACATTGACACATTATTATCACCTAAAGTCAGTAGTTTATATTAGGTTTCACTCTTGGTGGTGTACACTCTATGGGTTTTGAGAAATGTATAATGACATGTATCCATCATTATGGTATCATACAGAATAATTTCATTGCCCTAAAAATCCTCTGTACACTGTCTATTCATCCTTCCTTCCCCTGGTAACAACTGATCTTCTACTGTCTCCATAGTTTTTACTTTTCCATAGTGTCATATAGTTGGAATCATACAGTACATAGCCTTTTCAAACTGGCTTCTTTCATTTAGTAATGTGCATTTAAGTTTCCTCCATGTCTTTTCATGGCTTGATAGCTCATTTCTTTTTGGTGCTGAATAATATTCCATTTTCTGGATGTACCACATTTTATTTATGCATTCACCTACTGAAGGACGTCTCAGTTGTTGCCAAGTTTTGGCAATTAAGAATAAAGCTGCTGTAAATGTCTAGGTACAGATGTTTGTATGGACATAGTTTTCAGTTCACTGGGGTAAGTACCAAGGAGCACAACTGCTGAATCATATGGTAAGAGTATGTTTAGTTTGGGGCTGGCCCGGTGGCGCACTGGATAGTGCGCCGCTTGGGAAGCGCGGCGGCGCTCCCGCCCGAGGGTTCGGATCCCACATACAGACCGGTTCCCGCTCACTGGCTGAGCGAGGCGCGGGAGCAACACCGAGGGTTGCAATCCCGTTGCCGGTCCCCGGTCTGGTACGGGGGCAACACTGAGGGTTGCGATCCGTTGCCGGACACGGAAAAAGACAAAAGACAAAAGACAAAAAAAAAAAAAAGAGTATGTTTAGTTTTATCAAAAAACTGTCTTCTAAAGTGACTGTACCATTTTGTACTTCCACCAGTAATGAGAGTTCCTGTTGCTCCATATCCTCGCTAGCCTTTGGTGTTGTCAGTGTTTGGGATTTTTGCCATTCTGATAGATGTGTAGTGGTATCTCAGTGTTGTTTTAATTTCTGATTCTGTAATGACATATAATGTTGAACATCTTTTCATATGCTTATTTGCCATCTGTATATCTTATTTGGTGAGGTGTCTTCTGATCTTTTGCCCATTTTTAATCAGATTGTTCATTTTCTTCTTGTTGAGTTTTAAGAATTCTTTATATTTTTTGGATAACAGTCCTTTATCAGATATATCTTTTGCAAATATTTTCTGTCAGTCTGTGGCTTGTTTTCTTCTTCTCTTGACATTGTCTTTTGCAGAGAAGTTCTTAATTTTAATGAAGTCCAGTTTATAAAATATTTCTTTCATGTATCCTGCTTTTGGTGTTGTGTCTAAAAAGTCATGACCAAACTAAGGTCAACAAGACTTTCTCCTATGTTATCTTCTAGGAATGTTATAGTCCTGTGTTTTACATTTAAGCCTATGGTCCATTTTGAGTTAGTTTTTATGAAGGATGTAAGATCTATGTCTGAATTCATTTTTTTACATGTGGTTGTCCAGTTGTTCCAGCACCATTTGTTGGAATGACTGTCTTTTCTCCATTGTATTGCCTTTGCTCCTTCATCAAAGATCAGTTGATTATATTTGTGTGGGTCTATTTCTGGGCTCTCTTCTGTTCCACTGATCTATTTGTCTGTTCTTTTGCCAATACCAAACTGTCTTGATTACTGTAGCTTTCTAGGAAGTCTTGAAATCAGGTAGTGTCAGTCCTCTGAATTTGTTCTTCTCCTTCAATATTGTGCTGGCTATTCTGGATCTTTTGTCTCTCCATATAAACCTTAGAATTGGTTATTCAATATCCACAAAATAACATGCTGGGATTTTGATTGGGATTGCGTTGAACCTATAGATCAAGTTGGGAAGAACTGACATCTTGATAATATTTAGTCTTTCTATTTATGAGCATGGAATATTTTTCCATTTATTTAGTTCTCTGATTTCTTTCATCAGAGTTTTGTAGTTTTCCTCATATAGATCTTGTATATATTTTGCTAGACTTATACCTAAGTACTACATTTTTAGGGGGTGCTAATGTAAATGATTTTGTATTTTTAATTTCAAGTTCCACTTGTTCACTTGTTCCTTGCTGGCGTATAGGAAAGTGATTGACTTTTATATTTTAACCTTATATCTTGCAACCTTGCTATCATCACTTATTTGTTCCAGTAGTTTTTATGTCAATTCTTTTGGATTTTCTATGTACACTTCCATGTCATCTGAGAAAAGTTTCATTTTCTTCTTCCCAATGTGTATATCTTTTATTTCCTTTTCATGTCTTATTGTCTTAGCTAGGACTTCTAGTTTGACATTGAAAAGGAGTAATTAGAGAAGACTTCCTTGCTTTGTTCAAGGCCTTCCTTCTTATTCTTAATTTGCTAAGAATTTTAGAATATATGAGCATTGAATTTTATCAAATACACTTTCTAAATCTATTGAGGTATTCATATATATAGTTTAACTACTTCAATTTGTAAATGTGGCAAGTTAAATTTACACTTTTCTGATGTTGAATCATTCTTACATTCTTGGGGTTCTCCCAACTTGGTTATGTTATCTTTCCTATATGTCACACAATTCAAAATTTTTGCATCTTTATTCATGAGTGATATTTGCCGATAGTTATCATTTCTCACACTTTTCTCATCTGATTTTGTGATATTTGCCGATAGTTATCATTTCTCACACTTTTCTCATCTGATTTTGATATCAGGGTTTTATTAGTCTTGTAGAATGAGTTGGGGAGTATTCCTTTTTTTTTTTTTTTCTTGTTCCTTGAAGAATTTCTATAAATGGGATGATATATTCTTTAAACATTTGGTAAAACTTGCCTTAAAACTGAGTCTGGTGTTATTTGGGGGGAAAGATTTTTAACTACTGCTGCAATGACTTTAATTAGCATAGAAACTATTAAGGCTTTCTATTTTTTCTGAAGTCAGACAGCCCCCTCCCTTCAGAATTTATTTTGTATATATTTTCAAATTTACTGGCATAAAATCAGTCATAGTGTTCTCTTATTATTTTTTAAAACTTTGCTGGATCTGTAGTTATATTTCCCTTATTCCAAATATTATTCCTTTTTGTGCCTTCTCTCTTTTTTTCTTAATTCATTTCACCAGAGGTTTGTCTCTTTTGCTAGTCTTTTTCAGGAACTAATTCCTGGCATAGTTGGTTCTCTCTTTTGTGTGTTTGTTTCTACTATATTAATTTCTGCTTTTATCTTTATTATCCCCTTCCTTTTACATTTTTAGTTTATTTTACTGTCCCTTTTCTAATTTCTAAAATGGGTCTTCTAGCACATTAACTTTCAGCCTTTCTTTTTTTCTAGTATAATCATTTGCAAAATAAATTTCTCTTTTAATGCTTTTACTGCATCTTGATGTAGTGTTGGTATTGTTGTTCAGTTCTAAATAAGTATTAAAATATCCATTATGATACTTTGATTGACATAGCGAGTCTGTGATTTTCCAAACATGGTGACATTTTTTTCCCCTTTTTTGTTGACTTCTAATTTAATTTTACTATAGTTGGAGAATGTTATTTATATGATATGAGCCTTTTGATGTAGTATTTGGCAGTTTTTTGTAAATATTTCATATGTGCTTGAGAAGAATGTGTTTGCTCTATTTTTGTTCAGTAGATCAAAAGTCTTGTGCTATTTGCTTTTTCTGTAGCTTTAATAATTTTTTCATTGTTTAACCTATTAATAATTGAGAGAAAGATATTGAAATCCCCACCAAGGTAGTAGGCTTTGCATTTCTATGAATATCATTAGGTTTCATTGTAACATCATTAGGTTTCTAAAAATTTAGAACTTTAATCATTAGATACCACATCTATCACTAATAATTTTTTGGTTTAAATTCTACTTTATCTAATAGTAATATGACTCGACCAACTTTGTTTTGGATAGTATTTGCATGGTATATCTTTCTCTGTTCTTTAATTTTCAACTTTTTCATGTTCTCATATTCTAGGTGTGTTTATTGTAATTAGTAAATGGGGGGATTGACTTGTTTCTTTTGTTCCTTCTGACATATTTTCTTTTAATTAAAGTGTAGTCCATTTTTAATTACTGTGATTACTATTGTATTTGGACATGTTTCTGAATATCTTACATTTTGCTTTCTACTTCTTTTTTCTTCCTTTTTTATGCTTCCTTTTTTGTTTGTTTGTTTTGGCTTTGTTTTTAGTTGTTTGTTTTGTTTTATTTTGCTTTTTTTTATTCATTAAGAGGGCTTTTTTTTCCTTGTTACTTTTTTGCCCCTCCGGTGATTTAGAAGTTAATATACTCTAGGGCCGGCCCCATGGCTCACTCGGGAGAGTGCAGCGCTGGTAGTGCTGAGGCCGCAGGTTCGGATCTTATATAGGGATGGCCGGTGCGCTAACTGGCTGAGCGTGGTGCAGATGGCACCAAGCCGAGGGTTACGATCCCTAACAGGTAAAAAAAAAAAAAAGAAGTTATATACTCTAATTTCTTTCTCTTAGTGATTACTTTTGAATTTTTATCATGCATTCTTAACCTAGAAGAGCTGAAAGTTAATCCCTTACCCTGTCTCCAGCAGTACAAGAATCTTAGAAACTGTCTCTCATCACTTCATCCACAACTTACCTGTTTTTGTTGTATAGTATTCTAGTTCTGGCCTTTTTGCAACTTCATGAATTAGGGAGCTTTATCATTTTATAAAATGATATTTATTTAGCTCTGCCTACATGTTTACAAATTTATTTGCATATCACTAGTTTTCAGCCTTTCTCACATTTTAAACCTTCCTTCTGGGCTCATTTTTCTTCTTCCTGGAGTTCATCCTTTAGAAGTTCCCCGAGTTGGGTGGTCTTTCTTCTGCCCTCACTTTGAAAGACCTACTTTTAGGCTGACAGTTATTTTCTCTCAGCACTTTGAAAATATCGTTCCATTTCCTCTGGCTTCCATTTTGTCATAGAGAAGGCTAATGGTCATGTTTTTGAGTCATCTATGTTCTCTGTCTATTGCTTTTAAGATCTGCTGCTGCTTTGATATCCTGGATGCAAGTAGGTGTGGATTTCTTTTATTTTTTTCCTCCTGGCAGCTCTGGAAAACTCAGCCATTATCTCTTTAACAATTGCTTCTCTCCCATGTTTTCTTTCCTTTTGAGGCTTTGACAAAAGGTATATTATGCCTTCTTATTCTGGCTCCCATATCTCATTTTCTAGCTGCTTGTCTCTCCGTTATGAATTCTGTGAAATTTTTTAGCTCTTTCTTCCAGTTCAGCTGTGTCTACTCTGCTGTTTGACTCATTTCAGTCAAAATTTTAAAAATAATTTTAAAAATTTTAAATATTGATTTCAACAATTATATTTCGAGAAATTCTATTTGGTCCTTTTCAAATACGACTGGTTGTTTTTGATAGACTCTTATTACTTGCTCATTTTTTGTGATTCTGTCCTTTTATTCTTTAAACATTTTACCCATATTAGTTTATATTCTAAGTCTGATAGTTTTAAAACTTGAAATCCTTGGCGGTGGAGGGTGTCTGATTTTGTGGCTCATTGTCTTTAGAGTCTCCCTCTGCCTGCCTCTTCATGTGTTTGATTATCTTTGAGTGTGGGATCGTGTGGTTGGTCTCTGTCCCTGGACACACTGGAGGCCTGAGTTGAGCACCTGCCCTCAGGGGATCCCCACCCCTCACCAGTCCAGTTTTAACTCATGGCTTTCTACTCTTGTTTCTTCTTTAGCCTCTGAGATTTTCCTTACCTCTGTGACCCAAGCAGCACAACAAAAATTATGTTTTATGCACAATCTGGTTATCTTGCAGCAGAATGGCCTAGAAGCAAAACCTCAGTTTCCTAATCTGTAAAATGATCACCAGTAATAATAACTACCACACAAATCATTGTAGGATCATAGAAGATAATATATGGTAAAGCACCATAAAAGTGTTATTTTAAGAATAACCACCATATGCTGATCTTGTCCTGTGCTGAGTGTCTTACATGAATTATTTCATTTAATCCTCTGGAAGATCTGGTTTTGTCATCACCCCCATTTTACAAATGAGGAAATTGAGCTTTCAAGTGGTTACGGTTCAATAGTGATGGAGATCACTATTGCTGTTATTATGTCGTTGTTGTTGGAGGTGAAGGAGGAAGAACTGATAATATCTGCAGGTGTGCCAGCACCTAAGGGAGTGTGGTGCCTGCCTGTTGACTGAGGAGCAGTGTAGTACAGTGGGGAGTGCTGGCTGGGACTCAGGAGGAAGGGTAGGGCTGTGGCTCTGGCAGGCCCCTGCTGGGTGGTCTTGAGCCAGCTCAGCTCATGGTCTGGGGTGCTAGCTGCAAGTCTCCCAGCCTGCTGATGTCTTAGGAGCAGATGGGCGAGCTGTCAGTTGCCAAGAGTGTGTTTCCATACGTCATGAGTCACCATGGAGGTGTGGCCCCTGTGGTTTCACTGGTAGGGTTGCACTGCTCTGATGTCTCCAGGTTCACTCTGTCTCATCTCTGTGCAGTAGAATTCTTGGTGCCCTGTTTCCTCTTTGCCACTCAGCTCCTTGAAGGCAGACATTAACTCTTACCTTTCTGCTTGGCCCTTTGTCACCTGGCAAGGGCCTGCCACACCGTGGGTGTTCAGCAGACAGTGATGAAAGGAATAAATGATGGATCTTCCGTGTGTCATGCAGGAGCCCCATCTATAGTGTCTTCCTAGGATGGGGTCGTCCAGCCGCTGCTCGTTCATGTCTAGGAAGCTCACACCCTTCCCCAGTATCGGGTTCTGGCATCATCCCAAGTTCTGATGTTCTGCCGTGTTCCCTCTTAACCACACTTGTACTTATTCCTGGTGGACAGATTTTTGGTGTGGTGAAGATGGTCTCCGTAGCCCTGTCTACCTCTATCACCTCTCCCAGGGTGACGGAGACGCAAAGGATTACTTAAAGCCCATTTCTCCAGAGCAGTGAGAGGCTCAGAAGGAGTTACTCCTAGGAATTCTTCTCGCTTGAAGAAATCGTTCCTGGGATTAACCCCTTCTGGGCCTCTCACTGCTCTGGAGAAATGGGCTTTGAGTAATCCTTTGCGTCTCCTTTTAATGTTGGTATCCTCCCCGGGTCCTCTCTTCATGTGTGACATAGAAAAGGCATCGAAGCTAGGCAGCCCTGGGTTCAAACCGTGACTTCAACAGTTGTTGGTGGACAAATGGTATAACCTCCGTGAGCCTCAGTCTCCCTACCTCTGAAATGGGGATAGTGATGCCAGCCTTCCAGGGGTGTGGAGAGATTTGCATGCTGTAGGTTCATAGTGAGGGGCATTCCCTCCAGTTTCTCTGGCTGCCCTCTGGACCTGCCCTGTTTGCTGGCATGTTCCATCTAACCAGAACCCCCTGACTCCCACAGGCCTAAGCTCCCTTGGTTCACACCTTAGGATAACATCCATGGACTGCTGAACCCACAGACTCTTTCGACCTCTGTCAAACCCAGCATGTTCCGAGGCTTCCTGAGTGCAGCTAGCCCCTCCCCAGGCCTGATGCTTTTAGTTCTTGTATCTCCAGAAGGCAGCTACCAGCACAACTGTTTACCTTGGGGGCATGGTCTCCTCTCCAACAGTGTTTGCCATCTACGGAGTGAGGGCAGATTTATGAACTGGGTTACACAGAAATTATTTAAGGCCCTGGTTGGCCAACAATAATGTAAAGACATACAGTGCCTATTTGAGAAGAGATTGCATTTAGTTGCCCACACTTTGGTCTGATTTACAGTGTAGGCTGAGTATCCAATTAGCAGTCATAGCAGTCTTTTAGCTGAAACCCAGCGCCTTCCAAGATTATGCAGACTTTCCAGGTCCTGGGCTGTGATGAAATTATAGCTGGAGGCTTGTAAATTCGTGCACTGTTTATAAACGAAGTATATTCTTAACTGCCTTGCTGCTTGGCTTACCTGCAAGGCCTGGGCCCCCTTGGCCTAGCTGCTCATTAAGCATCCCTAGGAGATCATTGCAGAGAGGGACCTGGTTTCAGTCTCGGCTCTCTGCTACTTGATGTGTGACCTCGTGCAAGTGTTTTAGCCTCTCTGAGCCTGAACTTCTTCATCTGTGACTTGGCCAGTGGGGCAGAATGGACTTGGGAATAGTAATAGACACTCTGCCTTGTGGGAACCAAACCAGGTGATGGCTGTAGAGAACGCTTTGTAGTGTCTGACACATAGTAGGTGCTCAATACTGGAATGTACATTAGAGATCCTGAGAGGGGCAAAACTCTGCTGTTTTTGGCTGGCTTCTTCTCCGCTGCTGTACGTGGCTGCCTGGCCGGGGGAAGGGCAGGGTGGTGGTGGCAGGCTCTGTGGTCCTTCAGGTATCAGGGCCTGCGATCCTGAGGTCTGGGTGGGGGCACACACCCTGGGGTCAGCCCAAGGACTAATCACTGCCATCACGGGCACTTCCAAGGAGTCCTAGCACTTATGAGAGGTAAATTAACACCAATTGCTAAACATAGAAACTGGATAAATTTCAATATTCATTTAGAAATTAATTTTATGATGCTGTCCTAAGTATTAAAATACAGGTTATACTTAAATCATTCAAAGTTTGGCATGTTCACACATGTGCACAAAGTATTTGATAGATATTTACACACTGGGAGACACAATTATGGTCTGACTTTGGAGTTTTGGCAGATCTGGGTTCAAATTCTGGCAAGTTTCCCTACTAGCTTTTTTTGGGTGCGTGTGATCCGAACCCTCGGGCGGGAGCGCCGCTGCGCTTCCCAAGCGGCGCACTATCCAGTGCGCCACCGGGCCGGCCCTGGTTGAAGCCTTCTTGAAGCACCTTTTACGTGCATGACCGCCCCGGTGCCTGGAACAGCCTGGCCACATAGCCGTCCATAGGAAGCCCATTGTGCTGATGTGCCCTTAGTCCAACAGAGCAAATCCAGATCCTGTCTGCAGTCTTACCCGTGTCCCACCCGGCCTCCTCACTACAGCGTCCACTCTTACAGGAAAGTGGGAGGGGCTCACTAGTGGGCATCAGAGGGAGACAGATGTCAGCTAGGTGTGTGGACCAGGCTTCTCTGATCAGAACCATCCACCCCTGGAAACCCTGCCTGCACAAGCAGGGAGTGAGCTCGTGTCCTGAGGCGTGGGATCTGGGCTGGGTGCTGGGAGGGGATTGTCACTGGAAAGGGGCGGGCCTGGTGACCTCTGGGGATCCTTCTCTTCCCTCAACACTGGGACAGAGCTGAGCCAGCCACAAATGCTGCCCTAAGGACTTGGCAAAGCTGGCTTTTCTTTGTCTGGCTTTGCTGGTGAGCTGTGAGTTTCTCTAGCTTTGCGTTGGAGTCTTTTCTATATCTCCATCAAGGAAAGTCCCAGTTGAAAATTCTTTATATTGCTATGTGTGTGCTTTATATTGCTGGAAATGCAGCTGTGGGCAGCTAGAGGGGTCCCTAGTTCTGCCTGGGAAGTGGGAGAAAGCTTCCGAGAGGAGGAAGCCCTTGAGTTGGACCTTGAAGGATGAAGATGTATTAACCAATGGAGGAAGAAGGCCATTCCAGGAGAGGGAACAGTGTGGGCAAAGGTAAGAGAGAGAGAGAGAGAGAGAGAGAACGTGTGCATGTGCGTGTGTGTGTGAAGTATGTGGGTACATGTGAGAGTGTGTGTGTGGATCAGTGTGTGGATGGTGGCCAGCTGCAGGGCTGAGATTGGCTGATACTGGGAAGATAAGTGAAAGGAGAGGTTCAGGGGGGCTCAGGACCAGGCCTTACCCCACATTACATGGGTCGTCCTTGACCCTGAGGACAAGGAGAGAGAAAAGATGGGAGAGGGGCCAGTGGCTAGATACCAATAGGAGCCTGCCGATTATCAGACCAACCTCAAGTGGCCTGGCAGGATTGGGGCAGGGTGGAACAGGTGGAAGGATGCTCAGAGGACAGCTGTCAGGACTGAGGAGGGAGTTAAAGGCAGGGATCTAAGGCCCTTCTAACTCAGAGTCCAGAATACCAGGACAGTCCTGGGATTGAATGAATGGCAGGGTTTAGTATGGGGCCTTTTTACCCCAAGCCAGCAGGCCCCAGTGCCTTTCCACTGTGTGCCAAGTCAGGCTCTTCAGAGTGCTGAGGACTGCAAAGAAACTCGGTCTCTGCCCTCAGAGAAGCCAAAGTTTAAAAAGACTGGGTTAATACAAAATGACAGAGGCCAGCAAAGGCCTCTGCATTCCAGTTACTATTTCTGAGAAGCTCCGGGGTGCTAGGGCCTAGAAAATGTTCCAGGCCCTTCTTGCTGTGGGCCTGATTCTTACCTCTGCTGCTGCAAACCCTGATCAGTTTGGGGTCTGTGTCTCTCCTGGTTTTCAGTTTCTAGGAGAGCACAGACAAGCCCAAAACTGCTGTCTGCCTTACAGAAGTTCTAAACTTCAGGCCATAGAGCACCGTGACCCACAGGCCTGGCTGGGACAGGGAAGCAAGGGGTGGCTTGGTAAGCTATGGCCTTCTTTGTGGCCTCATCTGGGCAGGTTCTAGGTAGCCCAGGATAGAAGAGCAAAGAAGCACAGACTGACAGTCCTGAATTGAGTGGGGTAAATAGCTCAGTCTGAGGGGAAGGGGGGCATTCACTCATTCATTCACTTGGCCTTTGCTGAGAGCTCCTCCAGGCCTGGCCCTGCGCTGGTGCTGGGCACCGTACCATGAATGGGACATCCCTCTCAACCTTGCCCAAGTCTAGTAGGGAAGCTGGACACTGAAGCAAGGGCAGCAGACGTGTAGGTTGGCCCTTAGAAAATGTGGGGACAGGGCCGGCCCGGTGGCGCACTGGATAGTGCGCCGCTTGGGAAGCGCAGCGGCGCTCCCGCCCGAGGGTTCGGATCCCACATGTGGACCGGTGCCCGCTCACTGGCTGAGCGAGGCGCAGGAGCAACACCGAGGGTTGCGATCCCGTTGCCGGTCCCCGGTCCGGTGCGGGGGCAACACTGAGGGTTGCGATCCGTTGCCGGACACGGAAAAAGACAAAAAAAAAAAAAAAAAAAAAAAAAAA
>NW_007727583.1:185107-209063 GCF_000696425.1 Galeopterus variegatus | reverse complement strand
GAAACGGAAAAAAAAAAAAAAAAAAAAAAAAAAAAAAAAAAAAAAAATGTGGGGACAGTATGAACAAAGGAGTATCATGTTCAGGAATGGCTGGAAGTCTGCTGGGCCAGAGAGCTGCAGCATTGGAGACTAGAAAGGTCAGCCAGGGCTGGGTTGGACAAAAGTCTGAATGCACACAGAGGAACGTCACTTTGGAGACTTGTGAAGGGGCACCATGGAGGCCTCCGTAGGTCTCCATCAGCAGCTGCTTTCGTAAGATCAGTTTGATAGTAGGTGAAGGAACTGGAAACTGAACCCCAGGGGTGATGCTTAACGTGACACTTGGCCTGCCTGGAGGGTGGGGTCAGTAAGTCACTCTCCCTGCATTGAACCATTTGACTGTGTCCCTCTGCCTCCCCCGCTCAAGCCACGTGCTGCTGCACCTCCTGAGCGCACTTGTACCACTTGTACCTTGTACTGTTGTGTGCACATTGTGTGTATGTGACGGCTGCCCTTCCAGCCTGACAAACAGTGCCCACTGCAGGCCTGGCACTGACAGCCCCCGCAGGCCCCATCCTCCAGCATCCAGAGCCTGCTTCCTGGTCTTATTAGTGGCTCCATCCTGCTTTGATTTGGGGCTCTTCTAGTGACGTTTGATTGGCAGCAACTGGAGTCCACCATAAGCTCATGCAAAAGGGAAGATTATTTATGTGTTTTGCTGTTTTGTTAACAGTGACTTCAGAGGGGCATATGGAATGGATAAGGGATTATTTAGAAGTCAGAAATTTCATGAGACTGGAAACAACTTGATAGAAACCATTTAGGTACTATAACGTGCTTCATTTAAAAAAAATATATTTACCTAGTCTGTCTGATTTTACAGGAAGTGAATTAGGAGAGGTATTCAGAAATGTAATTGGAGTGACAAGATATTTCATGGTAGCTGCTTGACAGTACCATGCGCCCATGTGATCTGCTCTGTGCGTCTCTTTTAAGGGCCACCTGATGGGGTTGTGGGCCAGGTTCTTCACTGGCTGGCCTTGGCTGCTCTGCATCTGGGCACTTGCTGCCACCCATCACCCCATTCCTCCAGAACCCCCAGAGGCTTTCCAGACCCTTCCTTGCTTCCTTACATCTTGTCAGTCACCAAGTACTGAGGACCCAGCCTCCTAATCCTCTATCTAGGGGACGCTCTGGAGCCAAACTGCTTGAGTCAAATCTCAATTACTGTGTCTTCCTACCTGAGTGAATGTGGGCAAGTTGCATAATGCCTCAGTTTCTTCATCTGTAAAATGGGGATTATGATAAAAATGCCTACCACTGGAGCTATCCTGGGGACTTGATGATATAATATACAAAGTATCCAGGGTGTTCAGCAAATAAGGCCTGAGTGTAGCTGAATGGACATGTTCGTTCCAGGCTTAGCCCTGGCTCACGGATCACCCTGGGGTTTAGGGAGGTGAGAGGGTCTGTGGATGCTGGCTGGTGCTGCTTCTGTGCCATGTGTGCACCTTGCTGAGCTCCAGACTGCTTCTCAGAGGGCGGCCGTGCTGGCTGTGAGCAGAGGGTCAATATGGCCTGCAGCTCACACTGTCCACCTGGGCCTGCAAGTAGACTCTGCTCACCTTGACTGAGTTTCCCTGTGTGCCTGGTTCTGAGTTGAGGGTGAGCAGCCCACCAGATAGAGAGGATTTTGTTTCTCAGGACTTTCCTGAACTCAGCGGCGTAATCACAGCCCCGTGGTGGGCAGGGAGGGCGTGCCACACACACGCACGTGTGCTCAGTATACCTGCACATGTGCACGCACTCACTGGCAGGCCTCTCTTCTGGTCCCCTTCCGTTCCTCTGTACTGTGCCTAGAATGGTCTTTTTAAAGTATAAACTGATGGTGCCACGTCTCTTTCAACAGCCTTCAGAACCATAGCAAGGTCTACATTAGAGGACTTATAGAGTCAGAGTGGCCTGAGAGAACCTCTTATCCCAAGCATTGCTTGGTAGGGCAGAGAGTGACTGAGTCACCTGAGTGTGGAGGTGGGGCAGCCAGTCTTTAGATCTGACTAGATCTGAGAATCCTTGTGGATCTTTCTGGGACATGCCAGCCCTGTGGGTCCCTGAGCCTAGAGAAGCTGCTCATGGGCAGCGTCCAGGTCTACCCAGAGAGACAGTTTCAGGCGCCCTCTCAGATACCCACATACCTCCCTGCTTGTGAGGCCTTTTCCATTCCACACCCCACAGAATGTCTTCTTCGGGCCTCAAAGGCCCTGATGGGAGCTTGGGAGGAGGACACAGTGTCCTTCATTTGTGGCCTCAGCAGGATCAGAGGGTATGTGAGGGGCGGGCAGCCCTTCTGAGCCCCACGTAGGCCATGGCTCTCAGGGGAATGTCCCCCAGCTTCTCAGGCTTGGCCAGTGGAGCCTGATAGGCACGCTCCAGCTCAGGATTGGTGAGGCCTGTGTTGCCACCTCCATGATGTGACCCCATCCCTACCCTCACCCTGCCCTAGTGTCCCTGTTGCCCCAGGCTCAAACCTAAGTCCAAATTGGCACTAATGAGCTACTTCATTAGTCCTGTGTTGCCAGACTTGAGTCAAATCCTCCTCAGTTTGCTGTGTTATTTAGGGCAAGTCACTTACCCTCTCTGAGCTTTGGTTCTCTAATTTTATAAGCTAGCATATATAAGTAGTCAGGCACTGTGCCTGGCCCCACCTGCCTGCCACTCACTACCTCAGTTATCCAAACATTACTCCACAAAGCTGTAGTGAGGTGTGGAGTCCTCTGGACACCATGAAGAAAGGACTTGGGTTCAAGTTCTGCTCCATTCATGACTCATCATGTGGCCTCAGACAGTCATCCACCTCTTTGTGCCTCAGTTTCCTCATCTGTCAAGAAGAGGTTGTCATGATCGCCGTCCCTTCCTTCCTTAGAGGTGGGGGAGTGCTCAGATGAGATAACAAATGGGAAAGTCCTGTGAGGGAAGGTAGTGGAAGGGGCTGCAGTCAGAAGAAATGTGGAATCTCATGACCTCGTGGCTGTGGGATGACATTCTCTGCACCTGAGGTGGCCCTGGCAAAGGTCCTGGAGCCAGATTTTGGAGAGGCCTAGTGTCCTCTTTTCTGCTTAGGGACACCCAGGAGGCTATCGAGGTTGAGGCTGATTTGTCCTAGGGAGCTCCGTCTCCCAGAACAGCTGGCCAAACCCTCCCTCTAGCCAACAAGCCACACCCTCTGAGCTCCAGCGCCCACCCACCTCTCCAAACCCTTCCCCCCACCCCTGCCCCGGGGCCATCTTCCCCCTTGCCCACTCTGCTCCAGCCACACTAGCCTCCTTGCTCTACCTGTTTTCCTACCTCAGGGCCTTTTGCATTGGCTGTTCCCTATACTTCGAATTATCCAGCCCTAGATCTTAGCGTGGTGGCTCCTTCTCATCCCTGAGGTCTCAGCTCAAATGCTACCTCTTCAGAGAGGCCTTTCCCGACCACCTCCAAGTTAAATAGCCCATCCCTTCCCCACCACGGTATTCCCCATCACAACACAAGCCCACGTGTCTTTTTCCTACAGCACTTACATGGTCTACATTATCTTATTTATTTGCTTACTTGGTTGATATCTGTGTCATCCAACTAGCGTGTGAGCTGCAGAGACCATATATGTCTTGTTCGCCGCTGTGTCACTAGCAGTGATGCTCAGCATCTTCTAGGCACTTAACGGAAATACTTTATGGATGATGGATGGGATGGGTGGATGGGGAGGCTGCCTCACCTGGGGGACCAGCACCTCAGCAGTGTGTGCAAACCAAGGCTGATGGACCCTGCCTGGGGGCCATGGAGTGGATTCCTGTGCTGGGGGAAGATTGAATGAGTTACCCCCCAAATCCTTCCAGGTAATCATCTCTAACTGAGGTTGCACTTTTTGGGTGTCCCCTAGTTCTGAAGCATAACCTGAGTTTGCCAAGGCTCATGAGGGCGGGGATGGTCTACGGCTTTTAGGTGAGCATTCTGGACCAGCTGGATGGGGCAAAGTGTGTCTTAAGAAAGGTGCGGAAGGCTGGGGATCCCACAGCCTGAGCCAGAATATCAGCTCTGTCTCAGACTTGGTTAAGTCCTGCTTCCAGGTGAGTCCTTGAGCAAGTTAGTGATTGTCTCTAACTCAGTCTCTGCATGTGTGAAATGGAGATATCACCAGGACCTACTGCCGCATGTTGTTAAATGTCTAAAAGAGCTGGTACTCATAGCTTAATGTACACTTCTCTACCAAAATTTGAAAATAAAAAGAAAACTAGAATTTGTGAGTTTTAGCAAACACTAAAAAATAAAGTTTAAAAGGGCTGATTTAGTGGGAATCTTCTTTTCTGTCAAGGAGGTAGTTAATCTCTGCCTGCCCAGCTCTCTCCTCCAGGGTTGGTGACAAACAGAAAAACTCTCAGAGAGATTGTCTCACATGAGGCTGGCGGTCCCTGGTCCAGCCAGATCCTCCTCTAGACCCCAGCTTCCAAGCTGAATGGTGGGGCCTGGGGCACTGTCCCTGGGAATGAGCCAAGTGGGCTGCGGGGATGGAGAGTAGAGGGGGAATGTTTCTATTAGGCCACGGGAATGTTTGCTTTTCTTCTCCAAGAACTGGTTGTGGTCATGTAAATCACCCCGGAGGAAAACCAAAGGGTCCCCAAACGCATCTGTTGGTTTTTATATTAAAAAAAGAAAGGCAAAGACAACAATCTTTGTGGTCGGCTTAAAAGTATTTTAATCATCAATGAACAAGGAAAGAATAAACCCCTGGAGCAGGCAGGAATGCGGGCAGGGAGACAGGAGAAGGAAGGCCTGGTGGAGACTGCCTGTCCCCCCCCCACACACACACCTGGTCCCTTCTGTGCAGAGCCAGGAGCAGTGGGGTGGTGGGGGGTCTTGCACAAGGGCTCATGGGAACCTGCCTGGTCCCCACTGCCATGGGGACGTTCTCTCCACCTTTGGGCATGAGTGGAGGTCTGCAAGAGTCAGTGTGTGTGAGGTTGAATGTATCTGGACATGTGTTAAGTTTTAGGGGTGCTTAGAGAGTAGGTATGTCTATTTGTGTGACTGGATCTGTGTGAGTGTATGGGGGGGTGTTTGCAGTGTGTGGGGATATGTATGGTTGCAGACTATAAGTTTAGGGATGTGACTGGAGAGTCTTCTGGTTGGATGCAAGAGTGAGGTTGGTGAGTGTGGGTTTTAGTGTGGGATGGGGGTGTTTTTGCAGTTAGGCACATACATTTTGGGGACATAGTTGGGAATGTATAGTGAAGATAGACATATACCAGTTGTGCACCCACATACCCCTACACATCAACACCAGAACATACCCAGACACCCCCAGCATTTCACCCAGACTCACACATTCAACACCTGGTGTGCACCCCCACACCCATCCCACACTCCTATAGCATACTCTCAAACACACTCCAGTATATGTGCATGTGTGTATGTATGGTTAGACTGTGTGTGTGTGTTGGAGGGCGTTGGAGTGTGAGTTTGGGGGCTGTGGGATGGTCATGGCTTGTGCTTATTTTGGGGTAGGGTAGTTTTGAGTGTGCGGTGGGATGTTTGGATGTGCATTGAGGGGTGTGTGTGTTGGATGTAGAGGTGTTGGTATAGGGCTCACACTGGCTGGGAGAGATGAATCCTCTGGCTGGCCCAGGCTGGGATTTGGACCCAGAAACCTGTAGTCCCCACTCCTTCCTCCTCAAATCTAGGACCACGTGGGGTACGGAGGGACCATCTGGGAAGACTTCTTGAAGGACTGAGATGGAGCAGGGGTGAAGAGAGCACTGGCATTGGGCCATTCCAGGCAGAGGGAGGGAATGGGAGCAGGCAGGACTGCCTCGCTCACCAACAGGAGAGGCCCAGCAGGCAGTACTGATGACAGTGCTCTGTGGAGCACCCACGGTGTACCTGAAGGAAGGCTGCCCTGAGGCTTCACACTGGTCCCCTAGGACTCTGGGCTGCCTGTGGCAGAGTGACTGACCTGGCATCCTGCCAGCATCCTAGGGAGGAGTTGTTACTTCATTTGACACAGAAAGACTTGGGACAGGAGGGAGCCAGTGTCCTGAGACCTACAACTCAACCTGTGTTTCTCCCACCTCTGTGAGAGGCCTGCATCCCTGGCACAGGGCACTGAGTGTGGACTGGGTGCCACAGTCCCCAGAGTGCTGCTTCCTAACTTCCACAAGCTTCACAGCAACCCTGAGAAGCAGGTGTTTTGATTTCTTTGTATAAATGTAACAGAATCATTTGTCAGAAATTTTGCAAACCTGAAAAAAAGAACAGATATGACTTCAAACCACAGTGGTGGAATATTTTCATTTGGGTCCATTTCCGTCCATATATGAGATAGTCCAGGTTGAGTATCCCTTATCCGAAATGCTTGGGACCAGAAGTGCTTCAGATTTCAGATTTTTTCAGAATTTGGGATATTCGTGTGATATTTACTGATTGAACATCCCAAATCCGAAATGCTCCAATGAGCATTTGCTTTGAGTGTCATGTCAGCACTCAAAAAGTTTTGGGTTTTGGAGCATTTCGAGTTTCAGATTTTGGGATTAGGGCTCCTCATTCTTTTTTTTTTTTTTTTTTTTTTTTTTTTCTTTTTCCGTGTCCGGCAACGGATCGCAACCCTCAGTGTTGCCCCCGTACTGGACCGGGGACCGGCAACGGGATCGCAACCCTTGGTGTTGCTCCCGCGCCTCGCTCAGCCAGTGAGCGGGAACCGGTCCGTATGTGGGATCCGAACCCTCGGGCGGGAGCGCCGCCGCGCTTCCCAAGCGGCGCACTATCCAGTGCGCCACCGGGCCGGCCCAGGGGCTCCTCATTCTGTACTTGGCACAATGCCAGGCACATAGTAAGTGCTTAGCAGGGATAGTTTTTGCAAATCTTTGCCAGGGTCTCAGAGTGAGAAATGTCTGAATTCCAGTCTCCCCTCTGAAGTACTTCGCCTCTCTGTGCCTTGAATTCCCAGTGGGGTTGTTGAGAGGAATATTAATAATCAATGTTGTTAAATTTAGCATTATGGCTAAGAAATTTCCCACTATCCCTTGGCATAACCATTGTACCCATACATTTTCACTGCAGTATTGTAGTCCATCATGTGGACTGTAGTATAATTTATTCAGCATTTCCCTTGCTGTTAGACTGATCTTCCTCTGTTCATACTTGATAACAGGAATGTTTTATTTACTATCTTCTTGCATAAAGCTGATCTCTGGCCTTAGTCTTGGGGAGGTGCCCAGAACCAAGATGTCAAAGGGCCATTGAACCTAGCTCTGCATGAATCTGCTCTCTGTATGCGCAGTCACATCTCCAACCCCTGGGAACAAGACTCCCCTCTGGGCCTATGTTCCCACAGGCCCTGCCTCCTTCTAGCCCAGGCCTGCTGCAGAGAGAGGCCAAGGATGCTCACTTGCTAATGTGTTAATGGGCTGAGCTCCCACTGGTGCTGACACATCATCCATGATTTGCAGTGGGTCGGCTCCTGAGCCAGAGTCTGGAGTCCTTTGGGGGAGAAAATTCCTTTTCCACCCAATTTGAGCACGCATTCCTGCAAGGAAACTGACCCCTTCTGAATAAAATCAAATTCAGATCCCCCAAGGCTGGGAAAGGAGAGAGAAAACCTTGTGAGATGAGCTTGACCTGGTGGCCCTGACCCCTGTCGGGAGAATCATGTCCCCTTTGAGGGGTCTCTTGGGGCTGCTGCCCCATGCCATTCCCAGGAGGCATTGCTTTCCAGTTGGTGCATTGGCTCAAGGGTGGGCCATGACCTTCCCTAATGCCCCAAGCTTCCAGTCTGCCACTTTCTAGATGGGCGACCTGAGCAGGGTGCTGCTGTGTGACTCTGTTTGCCCATCTGTAATATGGGGATGATAATAACAATAACAACAACAGCAACAATACCTACCTCATGGAGTTGCTGTGAGCACTAAAACTCTTCATGCATGTAAATCAGTTGAAATAGGGCCCTGCACATAGCACATACTCAGTAAATGTTAGCTATTCTTTTAGCTAAAAATGACTGCTTTTGCAGTCATATATTTTATAAGGGACTTGTACCCAGAATATATTTAGAACTCTTAGAATTCAATAATAAAAAGTATAAATAACCCAATTAAAAACGGGCAAAGTACTTGAATAAACATTTCTCCAGAGAAGATGTACAGATGGTCAGAATCACATGAAAAGATGCTCAGCATCATTAGCCATCAGGAGAATGCAAGTCAGAACTGCAGTGAGATTCTACTTCACACCCACTAGGAGGGTGAAAATGAACAAGATGGTCAATGACAAATGTTGGCAAGGATGTGGAGGAATTGGAGCCCTGCACCCTGGTGATGGGAATGTAAAATAGTGCAGTGGTTTTGGAAAACAGTCTGGCAGTTCCTCAGACAATTAAACATAGAGTTACCATATGATCTGTCAATGCCACTCCTAGGTATATACCAGAGAGAAATGAGATCAAATGTCCACACAAAAACTTGGACATGAATGTTTATAGCAAGCATTAGTCGTAATAGAAAAAAGTGGAAATACCCTAAGTGCCCATAGATGGGTGAATGGATAAATAAAATGTGGTACATCCATATAACGGACTATTATTTAGCCATAAAAAGGAATGAAGTACTGATACATGCTGCAACATAGATAAGCCTTGAAAACATGATGCTGAGTGAAAGAAGCCAGTCACAAAAAGCCACATATTGTGTGATTCAACTTACATGAAGTGTCAAGAATAGATAAATCTATAGAAATAGAAAGTAGATTAGTGGTTTCCAGGGATTAGGGAAAGGGAGGAAGAAGGAGTGACTGACTGCTAATAGGTATAGGGTTTCTTTTGGGGGTGATGAAAATGTTCTAAAATTGATTGTGGTGATGGTTGCATAATGCTGTGAATATACTCAAAACCACTGAATTGTATACTTTAAATGGGTGGATTTTATGGTTATGTGAATTACATTTCAACAGAGCTGTAAAAAAGGCTTACCAAAGGCTCATGAACGACCACAGGGAAGCACACACACAATGTAACATCATCCAGTAAATCTGGCCCACCCTCCACCTTCCCCCTGGTTTGCCTCACAGTGCAGACGCCGTCTGTAACCCTTACCTTGCCAGAACACCTCAGCAACTTTTGAGCTCCTGTAAGACCTGTCCCCAGAAGCCAGGCCCAGGGTTCTGGTCATAGTGAAAGGTGGTATGGTGAGTGGTAGAAGCCTGAGCTGGGATGACACTGGCATGATGGCACTGTCGCAGGATGAGCGAGGTCATGGGTGTAAGCATCCAGCCAGAGCAAGTGTCCACACATGTGTGGCCCTTCTCCCCTTCCTGCTATGAGAGCCCACCACCCATGATGAACCTGGGAATACCAGTGACAATGTGTTGAGGCCTCGGCAGATAGACAATCAGTACTGCACGCAGACCCCAGTTCTCCTGGTAAAGATGTGCCCAGGTGGGGCCTTTTGTTGGAAAGGCCAACGTCCTATGTTGGTGTGACAGGGAGGCCCTCAGAATTCACCGACCTGAGCCCACCTTCAGGTCCCCTGGGGTACATACTAGGAGTGGCATGCCAGAGCCAGGAGGGACTTGTGAGATTGTCCTCAGTCCCTTCCTCTTTATTTTACACATGGGGAAACTGAGGCCCCGGGACCTGGGGGTAGAGTGGAAAAAAGGAAGTGCATTGGAGCCATGCAGACTTGGATTGAGGTCTCAGTCTGCCAGGGACTCCTGGGGTGGCCTTGGGCAGGAGTTATCTGTACAATGTGCATTTGTTGAGAAGGCACAGTCAGCAGCCCCGGGTCCTGTTAGCACTTGGCGCTGGAGGGGAGGTTCAGCCTGCATGCAGCCGAAGAAGCTGCAGGGGGCAGACCAGCAGGGAGGAGTGAGGGAGAAGCAAGGGAGTCTGTCCTTGAATTTTAAAAAATAAATATTCGTGAAAGTTTTATATGCTTATTGCAGAAAACATGGAAAACACAGTAAAACATAGATAAGAAAACAAAAGTCCTCCCTGCTGCCCACTCAGAGAGAGTCTCAATTGGGCCTCTTTTGGCTGCTGCTGGCTCTTAAATAAAATAGCAATAGACTTTATGAACCCCACTCCTAATGAGAAATTGCTGCCATTCTGCTCTAGTGAGCCCTGACAGCCAGGCTTGGCTCTGCACAAAGGGAGAGGCAGGGAAATAGAATTTGTCAGACCCGGCCTGAGTGTGATTTACCAAGTTTGTGTTCCAGAATGTACAGTCATCCCCAAAATGGTGAAAACCGACTGTGTTGCAGTTAGCAAACATGTTTTAAAGCACAGACCCTTATGGTTCCAGGCTTGAATGGGCCTACAGGGCCCCCTGGAGAGCCTTGGCTGTTGTTGGTGAAGCTCTGGGGGATTTGGCGTTTTGGGGGGAGTTTTGCCTGCGTCAGGGCCTGAAAGATGGGACCCTACAGAGATAAGGAACACCTTCCATCCGTTAAAGGCAGGAGCCCACGGTGGAAAGTGGAGTAGAGCCCAGGCTCGTCTGTGCTGACCAAGAGGAGGTGGACACGCCTCAGACGAGGACCTGCTGTTGCTCTTGCTCCCTCCAGCCCGCCTCCAGCCCACAGCTGGGGCTGTTGCCTTTTCTTTGCGTGTGAGGAGGAGAGTGCCCCCGAGGCCAAAGGTCAGCGAGCATTGGGACCTGGCTGCCAGTCACCACTGACTTCCTGCGCAGTTTTGAGCCAGCCTCTTCTCCCCAAGCCCTAGTCTGCCCATCTGTGAAATGGGCACACTTCCGCTAACATCCCTTTCAGCTCAGATCTTCTGTGATTTTAAGAGAGAAGAGCCTTTCTCTTTACCCAGTGCTGAGATGAGACAAAGGTTCTGACCCTGACTGAGCAGAATGTTGCAGTCAGCAGATGTGCCCTGAACACCCGCTGTGTGTTCAGTCCATTGCTGGGCCCCGGAGTGAGAGGCCAGTCGGAACCAGGATCGTGCTGTGTCTGACTCCCACCCCCAGCTGGTGAGAGAGGGGGGCACAGAGCCTGATGGTTACAGTGCTGAGTCCAGGGGCTGTGATGAAAGGAAGGGCATGGCTGGGGGAGCCCAGGGGAGTCTAGCCCTAATAGCAAGGGAATCAAGGAAGGCTCCCGAGAAGAGGTGACATATGAGCTGAAGCTTGAAAGCTAAGCAGGACTTTGCCAGGTGAAGTGGCAGGAGAGGGGCATTCTGGGCACAGCAGTGTAGTTTGCATGGAGAGAGTCATCTCTCACTGGCATATTAATATTGCTGGATGGACTCTGCCCCCAGCCCAGGGGGTTGGGGGGCCCTATCCCCTGTGATCCCTCATCTCATTTAGTCCTTACAGTAAACCCAGTAAACCTGGGAGCAGGGAGCGTTAACTCTGTTTTCCAGAAGACAACTCTGAGCTCAGAGAGTCTAAATTACATACCTCAGGACACAAGCCGATAAGCAGCAGAGCTGGGACTCGAACCTGGTCTTCCTGATCTAAAGCCCGCACCCCATCCAGGTGGCTCAAGGATGTGTCCCCAGACATTTGGCCAAGACTATAGAGGTGGGTGTTGAAGGAGCATTTGTCCCTCCTTGGTGCTCTGCAGCTTGTGGTTCCAGCTGGGGAGTGAAGCGTAGCCCTCGCCCTTTGTGGCTTGAACTGTCTATGGCTCCTCTGCCTTAGGAGTCGGTCTGTCACCACTATTTAATTAAACTGGCCACTCTGTCTCCCTGGGACTCCTCAGTCATCACTGGTCATCATGCGTGAAACAGGAGCTTGGTGACGTCAGCCCGTGAGGAGGCATGCGTGTCTGTCAGCGTGTTAGGTAGGGGGGCCTCAGGTTCCCTGGTGCAGGCATGCAGCTGTCACCGTCATGGGCTTCATCCCCAGCCATGTCAAAAGTTAGTCACCGTCCATGTCTTCCTTAACCCTCAGATCTCCTCTGGAAGTTGTCTTGTTGTCCCCATATTTTTATGTGGAAACTGAGTTCAGAGGGAAGCCCTTTGCCCACTTCACATAGGACAGGAGCAAGTGTCTGGTCCAGACCTGAATCAAATCTTTCTAGCTCCACATCAAAAATGGGAGCATCCAGGGTCCTGTCACCTGTGACAACTCACCTAAGTCACATGCAGAACTAAGAAAGAAGTCTAGAATTGCAGCCTAGAAGTGTCCATGAAAGTATTACACTGCCCACTGTAATTTTTTAAAACCAATAAAACAGCATATAAAGAAATAAGTATAATTTATAAAGAAGCAGAAAGTAAAGAGTGAAGTATACAGTATAACTACAATGCTCAGAAATAACCACTTGTTAACATTTTGGAGTGTTTTTTCCAGGCTTTTCTCTATGTGTATGATAATTATACTCTTTAAAAAAAATGGAGCCATACTATATCTACTGTGGGGAACTTGCTTTTTTCACTAACTATATTTTGGGCATCTAGCTGAGTGAATGAGTGAGTAAGAAAATGAATGAATGGCTAGTGAACAACTGAATGAGTTGCAGTCTGCCCTGTGATGCCACTGGACAAATCAGGCTTTGTGAACTCAGCTCAGACTGCCTCCTGGGGAGCCAGGAGCCTGCATCTCTTTCCCTGTCCTCTGTGGCCTTGGGTCTCAGTGTCTCCATCTGCACAGGGAGTTGTAGGTGATAGTGGACCATGCTACAACAGTGTCTGATGCAGACTCTCCACAGCCCTGGAAGGGGGCAGTACCGTACGGTCATTACCACCCTCGTAATGCAAATGAAGACACTGAGTCTCAGACAGGTTAAGTGATTTGTGCCAGTCACAGAGTTGGAGGGGAGTCAGGATTTGAACCCAGGCCTGGATGATTCTAGAGTACTCTGTTCCCCAAAATGAGCATGGAGGAGCAGGAAGAGAGTGCTGTAAGAATCCAGGGGCCTGCACTCTGCCAAAGCTGGGGTGGGGGGTGACCGTGCAGGGGAACCTTGGTAAGCCCTGCCCTCCTTGGGCTGCCTTGGTCTCCCCACCTGGAACGCAAGGGACTTGGGGGTCTGGCCAGTCCTAATATCGTGTGAGTCTCAGGTTCCGATGCAGCCCAGGCCAGCTTTCCTGCCTTTACTGCTGGATTGGGGTAGACCCAGAGAGGAGTCCAGCTTAGGACCTGCCCTAAAGCCCAGAGCTTCTGCAGAGGGGCCAGCACTGGAGCTGAGCCCTGGTGCTTGAGGGAATTCCAGGCTGAGGAACAGCACATGTGAAAGCACAGAGATAGGAAGTTCTGATAGCCTAAGTAGTCAGTGTGACTGGAGTCTAGAGAAGGAACAGAGAGCTCGGGGAGCCAGCCATACTGGAAGGTCCACAGAGGGCAGATGGCGAGAGGCTGGAAATGCCAGGCTGAGGGGCTTGGTTTGTATCCTGAAGGCAGTTGGGAGCCAGTGGTAGGTGCTGAGCAGTGACAAGGGCAGGCTTGCAATTTAGGAATCTAGATGATGGACTGGGAGGGGCAGTAGCCTGGGAAGAGACAGAGAGACCAGCGGATAGAGAGGCAGGATGGGCATATACCTGGCACTGCCCTGGGGAGCAAGCAGTCAGAAGGCCTCCCCTGGGCCCTGGGTCCCAGCTGCACCCAGGCTCCCAACCTGCTTCCGCTGCACAGAGCTGCAGATTCATCTCTCTGTCCTCAGCCCCCACTGGCAGCCCCGGGGCCCTGGCTGGGTCCAAGTGCAAAGCAGCTATTTATTTTCTATAAACTACTGGTGCCCAAGCCATAGCTGAGTGGCTCAGCACAATGGCATCCTTCTCTTTTTGTCCTCCTTCAGTTTAGAAGCCAACGCTAAATGTTTTAATTTCACATTATTCCTGACATAATGCTAATGAGTTCCAGGCGGCGCAGCTCTGTGGAGCCAGGCATCTGGCTGGGCCGGCTCCCCCGAACGCTCCTCCTGCCATCCCCTGGTCCTCCACAGAGCGCCTCAAAGCCTGCGTCTCCTTAAGGGCCCTTCCCCCCATCACAGGAATACACCTTTTTTCAGTTCACATGGCTGCTGCTTTCGTGTGGTGGCCACAGGATGTTTCTTGCCCAAGAGAGGGAAGGCTCATGTGAGAGCTGGACGGCCTGCCTGGCCAGCAGAAGTCACACTTCTCTTTCAGACCCCTGGGACATCCCACAAGCAGGTGAGTGGTGGGATGCCTCTCCCAGACCCTTCCAGAGCTTTGCAACCTGCATTGGGCTGAACAGCTGGAGATTTGGGGTTTTAAGAGAAACCAATGCTCTCATTGTGGTGACTGTTACTGCTAGTATTACTTTCTAGTGACGTGAAAACATTTAGTTCTTTGTTTCCAGTCATTTTTTCCCCATGGTCCGGTGCTTCATGAATCTGTAGACCACTCTGCTTTTGATTTAACGCAGTGTATGAACAGGGGCAAGACAGCCCTGGGCTCCCTGCAAAGCCCTCACTCCCTGGGTGCCCTGACTCAGACTCTTTGGGAGTCCCCTCATCTAGGAAAGGGGGTTTCTGCGGCACCTTCTGTGCAGAGCACTCTGAAGATTAAACAAGGCAGTGCACAGAAAGGCTGCACGGCCCGACCCAAACAGCACCCATCAGTGGCAGTTTTCCTCCCTTCTCCCTTGTCCACATCCCCATGAGGGGGACAGTCAGTGGTCTCTATTTTACTTATGGCAGGTCTGAACCTGGAATCCATAAATTTGAGTGTGAGAGAAAAAAATAAATGTAACTTTAAGTTTTCCTTGAACTCACTTCCTCTTGTGAGCGTCCAGGGGCTGGGTGGCGGGTCTTAGGCAGTTCACAGAACACAGCCCGCTGCCCGTCTTTTCTCTTAGTTGCATCTAAGTGCTGAGGTATGGTGGGCTTACACCACTTTGAGGGACCCCTGCCGTCTGCATGTATCTCGCTTCTCCTACAGCGTCCCTGTCCCAGCTGGAGCATCATTTGGGGACGGGGGCTTTGCTAACCTCAAGGTCTCCCCCGGCCCCTGCTAATTTGGTGGTGACCCCTGGGCAGCCAGCTACCTCCCTGCCCTGGCCCACACTTGCCTCAAGTCTTCCTTGTTTATTCTTGCTTTTTTCATTCATTAACAGATATTCACAAACACCCGCTCTGTGCCATGCCCTGTGCTGGGTGCTCTCGGGTGGGTTTATGGCAGAAACATTATTTGAAATATTTACTGCGTGTGACTCATCCTGTCTCCAGAGTTCTTTCCATTCCACCCTGAGGCCTGGGATTTTGAAACCCAAAAGCCAGGAAGTTGCTCCTCTCTGCTCTGCTTTCCGCTGAGGCATCTCCTCCCTCAGGCTCTTGAGTAGAAGCACAATGCTATTCCACACGTACCCATTTGACAGATGAGAACTGAGGCCCGGCGACTTTGCAAGGGTGCATGGCCTAGGGGGCTCAATCTGCTGGGCATCTGGCTGTAACCGGATGTCACTGTAGACAGTGGGGCAGTTATGGGGGTGGGGAGGGGTGTAGAGCTGTTGGCAGCAGCTCCCGACTGCTGAGAAGCCCCAGGGTGAGCCCTTTACAGAGGCCTCCGAGCCTGTAGCTGTAGGCCTGCCCCTTTCTCTACCTCCTTGAGTGGATCACACAGCCACCGTCGTCACTGGCCATGGGAGGAGCTGTGTATTGCAGCCTCCTGTGGGTAGATACCTTCTCACCTAATTCTCACAGCCACAGGATGAACAGACCGAGGCTCACACCCCAGACGGTCTCCTTCACTACTCAGTGCCTCAGGTTACTCACCTTAAAAGCAGAGGCTCAGTCCTGCCTCCCATGGGTTGTCGTGATGCTGCTGGGACCAAGGAAGGGAGGTGCTTTGCAGATGGAGGCAGCCGGCTACTGGAAAGTTTGCCTGTGTCCCCGCCTTCTCGTTCCCCCCTTGGTTGGATTTCATTTGGTTTGTGTATGTGTGTAATTGGTTCCTAATTGTAATTCACCTTTCCCCACTAGCTCGAGTGTGCATGCAGGGCTGATTCCCAGCCAGGCCTAGTCGTCACTGTTCTTTACACCCACCTTTACTAAGCACCCATCATGGGTCCAGGCACTGGTTCTCTCAGTGGCAGGAGGGTGTGGCATGGGGCCACCTGGCCTTGTGAGGGTGTGATCCTACATTGCTGGTACAGGACCGCACACCTTGGGGCCTCTCAGTTGATCTTTGGTTGGTGGCTGGGTGGGTGTGTGGTGACGATGCTGAGGCGGATCAGCCTGGCCTGTTAGTACCACTGGGCCACAGGCGGAAGGTCCCACCCATTTTAGAACTGTTGGTAACCTTAGGAAACATGCTGCCCACTCCAAGCAGCCTGGTGGAACATAGTCACTGGCTGTGTTCCTGAACACCCAGGATGGGTGGAGCACCGTCTCTCCTGGCAGAGTTTATCCTGCTGCTGAGCAGGGTCCTCTCTGTGACTCTTCCTGTCCATGACTTCCACGGGCCCCTGTTGCCCTCCAGGAGTTCCACACACAGGTGGGCTTCCTAGTCCCTGTCCCTCACTGGCCTGGTTCTGGGCACTGCCCCCTGCTGTCCTCACTCAGCCGCAGCTGCCTGCTCACAAGTTGGGGATCCAGAGCCTCACAGAGCATTTCCAGTGGGATCTGAGCCTCGGGTTCACACTGGGCATAGTTGCTCCCACCCACCCAAGAGCTCAGATGGGAACTTTGCATGCTATACATTTGTGATGATCCCAGCATCCTGACACCAAGTTTTCTTTTGGGTGATGGGTGGAATATCTCTGGTCTCATCCCTCCTCGGGCAGCCCCAGGTATGTGTTGCATAGGGTTGGGCATTAATGCTGCTGCCACCTGTGCATTCAGCCCACTGCCCCATCCTGGTTAGGCAGGCCCTGGTGGGGCAGGCAGCTCTGGGGTAAAGCCCAGGGAAGGCAGGTGACTGGGCTAAGGTCACACAGCAACCGTGTGGCAGAACCAGGGCTGGAAGCAGATCTTCAGACCCTGATCTTCCCCACCAGCCCTCCCCTGTTGTTTCTTCTTGGAATATGGGAGAGGAGCCTGAAAGGAAACTAACGTTAACTAAGCACCTGTCCTGTGCCCAGTACAAAGGCCACACCCTGATGTCCATTGGAGGCCTGAGGCCAGGAATGTCACCCCATTTTGTGATGAGAACACCAAGGCTCACAGGGGCCAGGAAGAAGGGGAATGGGACCTGAGCCCAGGGCCATTCTGGTGGGATGGAGACATCCTGCCCAAGCCGTGGGCCGTGAGTTTATTTGTGGGGAGGCTGGAGAGGACCCTTTCATTCATCGTGGTCCCTCTTCTTCCTCCTGAAGCAGCTCTCGCCAGCCTCACCCCCAGGGTTCATGGTCAGACATTGCACCCCCCTCAAAGATATGCTCCATGGCTTGGCTGTGACAGTGGTGGGCTGCAGTGTGGCGCTCCCACCTGAGCCTGCCTCCCATTCTCCTCCCTCTCAGGGGCAAGGCCTAGGAGCTTTCCAGGCATCCAGCGAGTGTGCAGTGCATGGACAGGGTGAGCAGTGAGAGACGGGTAGTCCTGCTTCAGCAGCAGGGCCATGGCAGGCAGACCAGGTCCCAGCACTCAGGGAAGGGTAGGAAAGAGGATTAGGGAGGGACAGGGAGACCTGGACAGCAAATAGAAGGGCATTGTGAGCAGAGGACACAGCATGAGCAGAGGCCTGGAGGCAGGAAGTTATGGCCTGTGGCTGGAGCATGGGCAGGAGAAGTGGTTGTTGGGCTAGAGAGACTCGACCCTTTTGTTTTGGGTGCCACAGGGTGGCCTGAGGCCTTGTCTTGGGGTTCTCTTGGGCCATGTATGTCCTCCCCAAAGCCAGGCCAGTCCAGCTACCACAGGGAAGTCAGAAGGCTGGGTGGACCCGGCCCATGCACCTGCAGTATCAGTGTCACCTCCTGGGGGCTACATGGAGCCACAGAAAGAGGCATGTGGAAGTGTGACTGTCCACAGGTCTGGCTGTGTTGGTGAGTATTGGGTTGTTGGTATGTCGGCACATGTCTTTATCTGCCAACCTCTTAGGATCCTTTTCTGGATGTTGTCTCTGGGTGGAGTGTCTTTCTCTCTGGGCACATGCCAACACCATGGGCCCTTCCATTTCTAGGTGTGGTCCACTTTCTCCATGTGCTGGGCTGTGCATGGGACTGTGTCAGTGTGTCTGGGGCTGGGGAGTTAGTATATTTGTGCATGTGATAGGGGCTGGGGCTTGGGTGTCTTCAGGTATGTGTGAGCATGTGTGTGCTGGCCTGTGTGTCTCTGTGACATGAGTTGTAGGTGTGGGTATGGTGTAGGTATATGGTGTGGTGGGGGGGGGTGGTATGTATGGGGTGTGGTGTGTGTGTGTGTGTGTGGTGTGAGTGTGTGTGCTTCTGGTGTGGTGTGGGTGTGGGGTGTTTTTATATGGTGTGATGTGTGCATATGAGAGAGAAGGTTTTGGGTCTTGGGGTGTGTGTGTGTGTGTCTGTGTGTCTGTGTGCGTTGACAATCAATGTCTGTGTATTGATGTCCTGGGGCCCTGTGTCTTTGACATGTGGCTTGGTTGGGAGGAGAGGTGTTAATGTCAGAGTGTGTGTGTTTGTGTGTGTTTCGGGTCTGTGGCTGGAGGCTTGGCATATATACGTCTCAGCTGTTTTGTGCTGTATGCTCTCTGTGGGGCCCTGCCCTAGCCAAGCCTCTCATCAAATCCCGAACCATGTCTAGCTACAGCTCAGCATGGGGACCTCCCCCAGATCCCACCTGTCTACTTGGGCCCCAGTGGAAGCAGACTCAGCCCCTCTGTTCTGGGGGGCACCATACACTCCTGGAAGGGCGGCCTGGCCCTCTTGGCTCTTGCTGGCTGGTCACCTTTCCAGGCCTCTCTCAACTACCAGGAACAGAAACCCATTTCTTGCCCAGGCAGGGACTTTCTGCCGGAGAAGGGCCCAGCCCAGAACTGTCATTGCATACCTGGTGAGGAGGGGTCAGGATGTCTGTAGCCTCCACCCCACCAGCCTTGAAATCCTCCTCCCCAGGACAGGCATGCCCTGACTGGCTCTAGGAGGGAGACATGTGGCCCTTCTGTCCCCTTCTCCTTGCCTTGCTGTGTGCCCCATGACCCCAGCCCCCTGGCCTGCCAGCTTCTCTAGATGGTCATGAAGGCCCCGTGAGCTGTGCAGATGGGAGGAGATTCCCACACTGGCCTTGCATCGCATGGTGCCCCTTTGTCATGGCTCCTGGGGCAGGAGTGGGCCCAGGGCACAGAGCTTGGCACTGGGAGCAAACCCAGGCTCCATCCCATATGTGAGCGCTGGGACTCACACACATAACCTAAACTCCCTGGGCCTTGGTTTCCACCTCTGTAACAACAGGGGTTGCTGCACCCACCTAACAGGACTAAGGAGATGGTGTTTAGGGACAGTGCGGCCCAGATTCAGGTCCATAGTCAGTGTGATAATTGCTCTTATGGTCCTGACCTCCCTCCTGCACAGTGTTTAAGGACAGTGTGGCCCAGTTTCAGGTCCATAGTCAGTGTGATAACTGCTCTTATGGTCCTGGCCCCCCTCCTGCACACACTGGCCCATCTATCCATTATGCAGGTGGCACTGTGTGCCCACAGCTAGACCAGACCCACAAGGGCCTCATGGTCCAGAGCACAGAGCCTAGGCCCGTCCCCTCCAGCCTTACTTCTCAGTTCCATGTCTGTCCCTTCCCATCTCATCTCAACCTCCCCCTGGAGGACTAGCAAAGCACAAGGCTCTGAGGAGACCCCATGGAAGCCACGAGGGGATCATAGGACAGTAACCTTGGGGCCAGCCAGTCCCCCTGCCAGGGTGCAAGGTGAAGAGCAGACCTCGGCTCCCTCTGGCTGGCCTTTACAGCTGGCCAAACACAGAATTATTTGACATCTCTAGAAGGATCTGGCACTATATATTTCTCCCATCCAAATCATTGTTGTAAAGTAACTTAAAAGTTTGTACAAAAATGAGAAGTTGATCCCTGAATGGCCTGCCAGACTGCTGTAACCCAATATATTTTACCCTTAAACCAGAACTGTGTTTGTTTAGAAGCAAGTCACTGGCAAATGCCAGAACTGGAGGCATTTCCTCCCCGGCCCCCACCTCGGGCCCTGTTCCCCCAAGCCTCCCCTTGACTCTTCATGTCCAGATTTTTAGCCAGAGCATGAGAAACTGGGCCTCCTTCCTCTTGGGGCCATGTCAGCCACAGGCAGGAAACTTGACATTCATTAGGCACCGTGTGCCAGTTCCTATACCGGGCATATCCTTTTATTTAGTTTTAACAGCCATTTTAGAGAGGAGAAAAATGAGGACAGAGATGGGACGTGACTTGCCCAAGTTCATGGCTCTCCATGGTGGGGACTAGCACAAACCTCTGGCTGAGTGACTTCATGGCCTTCGGTGTATGGCACAGGGTCATACACCTCACATGTGAGGCAGGACCCTTGATTCCTCCCTGGGACCAGAGCTGGAGAACAGTCAGTACCAGCGCCAGTTGTGTGCCGGGCACCGTGCTGGGCTTCCCTGTGTGGCCTTCGCCCTTCCACAGAGGAGCGGAAGGCTCAGAGAGGGCAGTTTGCAGAGGGGGCAGAAACCAGCCCTGCACGTCTGACCCAGTGCCTTCCCCCTCCTCCAGCCAGAGCTTGAAGGGCCCTTGGGCTTGGCCTGAAGGGGAAGATGCCACCGCCTCCCTAGCTGGGATGGCTCCCCTCTGTCTTTCATCTCCTGCCCTGGGTTCTGTGAGCTGCACGCAGCAGTAATGGATTGCAGTGGACTTTTTTCAATTAGGTTCTTATTTTCCCCCGCCTGTTACTATAAAACTCCAGATGGTCTGGGGCTTCATGGTTCCCGGGGTATTTTCCCCCATTATTTTAATCTTTGTAACATGCCCTACATGTGGGAATAGGGTTTTCAAGACTCTGTGCTCTGAGCATCAGCCAGGGTGCTTTCTTCCCCGCTGTGCTGCCTGCTCTTTCCTTCCTGCACGGAGGCTTCCCACAGAGGGCATCCTCCTTGCTCAGTGTCAGTTGTGTCCAGGGCTGGGCCTGGCCTCTGCCCTGGAATAGAGCCCATTATGGCCCCAGTTTGGAATCACTCGTATGGCTCCTCAGTGACCGCCTGTTTTTGATGCTTTACATTGGGGTACCAGAGGCACTGGTCAAAGTGGTTAAAGACACATATAGACATGTCAGCCAGACTGGAGGTCAGATCCCAGTTCTGTCACTTACTGGCTTTGTGGCCTGGAGCCAGTGACATCACCTTTCTGGGCCTCAGTTTCTTCATCTGTAGAGTGGGGCTGGGAAGTAGCTTCACTGGCAGGGCATGTTGTCTTTTTTTTCTTTTTGACCGGTAAGGGGATCGCAACCCTCGGCACAGTGTGGTCCGCACCACGCTCAACCCGTGAGCGCACCGGCCATCCCTTATATATATAGGATATGAACCTGCGGCCTCAGCACTCCCAGCACCGCACTCTCCTGAGTGAGCCACGGGGCCGGCCCATGTTGTCTTGATTAAATGAAACTCACAAAGCTCCCAGCCCATGGTAGAGTCTGAGAGGGTGTCACCCAGTCACTTACATTGTTCTGAATTCACCCCAGTTTCAATTTTTGTGCATTTTAAGGTAAATAAGAAAAACCATACCACCTATTCTTCCAGTTTTCAAGACTGTTAGATGTCCCTTTTGTGCCTTCTCCCCACTCTGTGTGCCCCCTGCCCACAGTAGTCACCTTCTCTGTTCCCCATGGTGTGGGAGCCTTTTCTTCTTTCCAGATAATCTGCTGTGTGTTTGGTTGTTTGAATCAGGGTGTTTCAAATTCTCCCTGACAAGAGGTGCCCTTATAATCCTGTAAGTGGACACAAATGTCAGGGCCCTGGGCTGCAGGATGTCACATGTACCCTGTGGTTCACAGAGAGTCCCCACCATGTGCCCAGATGTGCCCCTTTTTGCATATGAGGTATCTGGGCTCTGACAAGTGAAATGAACTTTCCTGAGGTCATCTGGTTGGGAACTTAGAGACCAGATTTGCATGCAGACCTGATGATAAAACACAGTGGTGTGGGCATGGGAGTTGAAGGGTGTGGATGCCACCAAGCTGTCCCCAGGGACCAGGTATACTGACCAGATGCCAGTAAGGATTTGTACATTCCATGGCACTGGGGAGCCGTGCAGGGCGGGACACGGACAGACCTGTGGATTAAGTCTTCATTCTGATACCATGTGGGAAGGAGTTGGGAGGGGTGGGGAGGGAGGCAGGAAGGTGGCTGGTGCAGTCTCCCAGGTTAGTGATGCTGGGGGGTGGACCAGGGCAGTGGGGTGGGTAAGAGGAGAAGGGGCAGATATGAGAGATGTTGAAGAGGTGGCATTTCCCTGGGTTGGTGGCTGGTTGGATGCAGGGGCCAGGGAGGAGGGAGCAGGTCCGGGCTCAAGCATCCAGGGGGAATGTAGGAGGTCAGGAGCTGAGGTAGTCCAGCCAGGAGAAGTGGCACTGGAATACTCCAAGTGAATAGCCTCATGCAGTATCATATGCTGGGCCACAGCAATATAATTGCACCTTGTGGTTTTTGTGAAGTTTTTTGGGATCAAAAATCCCAAAACTCGGCTGGCCAGTTAGCTCAGTTGGTTAAAGCATGGTGCTGATAACACCAAGGTTTGGGGTTCCATCCCTATACCAGCCAGTAGAAAATTTAAAAAGCAAAATCCCCAAACTCTCCTGCTCCAGAATGAATCACTACTCCATGTGTTTGAATGAAGGGAGCCCCCCAAACTCTCATGTCTACTTCTACCTCTCCTTTCCCTGCTCCCCTTCATTCTGGCTCAACAGATCATTATCTGTTTCCAGAACATATGTCACCCCTCCCATCCCTCTGCCTTTGTTCATGCTTGTTCTCTACCTGAAATGCTTTTCCTGGTACCCTGTTTGTCCAAATCCTGCCTAGGCATCAGGGCTCAGCTTCTCCATGAAGACTTCTTTATTTATTTATTTATTTATTTTTCAGGTTCAAGTGAGAGGCTTTTAATGAGGATTTTAGAATTGAAGAGCTCCATGTTCAGGATAGCCCATGTTCAGAAAGCCTGACTAAAAGAAGCCAAACCAAAACTAACCCACTTAGCATTAACACACACCTCTTTTCTTTTAATAAATTTTACTTTAAATATAGAGTGAAAAGAACAAAAACCCTAACAGGTTAAAACAAGTCAAATACCCACTCTACACAGATAAAACCTTCACAAAGGTCAACTGAAGTAATCCAGAGCTAAAACTGAATTGTGCAGATTTTCAGTGAAGTCACCAAATAGTCATGTAACACAAACAGAAGTCAATTATTTACACACTCGGCAAGCCCTCTAAGAAATATGCCCAAATAAGCTTTAGCCTTTAGTGCCATCCTGAAGACTTGCACACTTTATTTTTCAGACAGTTTAACATTGTTAATAGAATATGTTCTCTGCCATGTGGTAATGCTTTGGTACTATTCATACAGGATCTTGCCTATCCTAAAGACTTGCCATTTCCCCAAGAGGAGCTTTGATTCTGCTTTACAAGTTTCACATAAATTATCATCTTTATCAAATATTAATACGAAAGGAGGTGGCACAGGATGCAACATATACAGTCAAGTTACCTCTCTGTATATTTAGAAATTACTTTCTCCTTCAAGGTATTTACCAACAGAAAGCTCAGTCTGTTCTGCTTAATAATCAGTAGTACAGGTTTGAATCATCAGAACCTTGGCAAGACCCTAATATTTCAAAATTAACAACTACCTCTAGGGGCAAGTCTATGTACTGAGTTATGATAAATTTATTATCATGAGGGAAAACAAGTGTAGCCAGCCATCTTTAAAAATGCCCCAACCACTACTTCTCAATATAGAAAGACTAAAACTACATACAGTTTATCATACAACAAATCCCATCTCTGTCCCCTGAAACTCCCCTAGTTGCATTCATTAGAAGGGGATTTATAAAAAGACTTAAAGAGCACTTTACAGCAGCATTCAGCTTTCCTATGAAATACTCAGCATCTTAAATATTA
>NW_007727583.1:146030-184933 GCF_000696425.1 Galeopterus variegatus | reverse complement strand
AGCAAGGAGACTGAGCTGGGGAGGCACTTGAGGTGGTACTATGAGCATCAGAATGGTGACGTTTAAATTCTTTCTGAAGTTTATTGATCTGGTTGCTTTTTATCCTGTTTCCAGATAGAGTTTTCACTTTCTTTGGTTTCAACGTAGTCTTTAGACTGGGTCCTGCTCTTGCATCTACCACATGATTCCAGTTTTTTTTGATCCTGCTGGCAACTTCTTCCATCTTTTCACAAGCAGGACACAGGCATTGCAGATGTCTCCAGAACGAGTCTCATGCAACCCAAAACAGCTCTGAAAATCCTTTTCATAGCGTTTACTGTCAGTGAATCGAGAACTGGAGGACTTAGCTCTGCAAATACAGCAGCCCTCTATACTTCGGTACATCTTTGGCTTGTGAAAACCAAACATCTTTTCTTCTGGGCAATAGTCTCCCAAAAGCAGCCGTTCCACGCGCAGTAACGTTCCCGAGCTGCGGAGTGCACGCCAGGCAGCGCCCCCCCTCCAAACGCTCCCTCCTTCCCAACTGCCTTGTGTAGAAAGATTGTCTCCTGCAGTTCTGCAGTTGCTGCCGCTGGCCGGGAAGGTGTAGATTCCCCATGAAGACTTCTTTAACTCTCTAGCCTCCCGTAGCTGGAAACCCCTACATCAGACCCTTCTTAGGGCTCTGAACACTTTCTACTTTGTTTGGGGTGATGGGTCCTCTGTGGTCTTTGTGGCCCTAAAGTCCCAGCTCCCAGCACACTGCCAGGCCCACGGAGGGGCAGCTGAGTGAGGAAAGAAAATATGAATCAATGTGCCACAGGAATAGAGGATGAGTGAGTGAATCCAAGGAGCGAGTGGTGGAAGGACGGGTAGATGCACAGTAGGAGTGAGGGGGTGGGGGGTAAGTTGGGGTGGGCGGACGGGGGTGCATGACTTTCAGAGCCAGAGGGCTTGTCTGGCATCCCCACTTTGTGTTGCAGATTGATGGTTTAGCTCTTTCAGCCAGAAGAGATGGTAGTTCTGACTGCAGCTTAGCCCAGGCCCAGTGAGACAGGGGGTACAGGGTCTGATCTGCCAGGTTGCACACATGGACATTGGCAGTAGGAGGCAGGTGTCTGTCTAGGGCAAAATCTGCCCTGGAGCCTGAGAGGATTGGGGGATGGGGAGAGTAATGTCAGGAAGGTCCCACCCCAGTGGGCCCCCCCAGGTGCATACCCCGTGGAATCATCACTTGGGTCACAGTGGCATTGTCTAAGGGCCCATCCTCTACACCCTTGGGGACACCCAGGCCCAAAGCCAGGGATGTGCCTGTTTGCTCCATTTCTGCTCCAGCAAGAGCCATGTTCTATACCCCTACAACACAATGGTGTTGAGGTCGCTCTCCCTGCTGCCCTTCCAGCCCCCATGCAGCCAGTGGATGGGACCCTTCAAGCCATTCCCACCCTAAAGGCAGCCTTGCTCTCATTTGGGGCTGCTTCTGTCAGCAGCCCCCAGAGGGCTCCCCCTGAGCTGGGCTTGGAAAGGGTCTTAGGGCCAGACCAGTGGCAAGCCCACTGAGCGGGACCTCCTGCTCTTTACTTCTGGGGTCTGTAAAACCTGAGCCACACCATTGTCCTCTCTGAGGACAAGACAGGACAACCACAATAACAGTGATAATGTTAACAGGGAATGTCCTGTGTGCCATGCAGATGTACACATTGTGTTACCCTCACAACAGCTCTGTGAGCTGGTTACTATCATCTTCACTTAACAGAGAAAGAAACTGAGGCAAAAAGAGGGGCACTGACTTGCCAAGGTCACAGGGCTGTCTGCTTTCTAAGTCTGGACCCTCAGTGCCAGGCTATGGGCCTTGACTGAGTGTCAGGCACAAAGAGCCCAGGGTGGGTTCTGAGTAGAGGTGACCTGGTTGGAGTTATGGTTTAGAAATGGACTTGTAACACATTAGAGCTGGAGGAGGCCAGTGAAGCTGCTGGCTCTAAGGCTCTAGGGAGGGACTCGCAGGAAACTCAGACATGCATACCCAGGCTTTAGGATTCCAAACAGGCCCTTTGGCCACGGTGGGAACCCTGAGAGGGCCTGGTTCCCCAGGGTACAGGTGGAGGGAGCAGACCTGTTCATGCGAGGTGGGGCCAGGCCCAAGCCTTGGCTAACACCCCTCTAGCTTATTCCCTAGGTTTCAGCCTGCTCCATGCCCCACCCCTGGCCTCAGCCCAGGTCAGATCCTGACTCCACTGATGAGCCTGAGCCAAGGGCTTGGAGACCCGGCTGTGATGAAGAGCTTATCCAAACAGCAGGGTAGAGGAGGACGGGGAATGGGGTGAGGGGTGAGGGAGTGAGTGGTGGGAACAGGACATGTGGGAAGTGGGAGGTCACATAGACACATGCTACTCTGCAGAGGGGCAGCAGGCCAGAGAGTTGACACCCCAGGCAGAATGCCACTCCACTACTACCTGCTCCGTGACCTTAAGTGATAGCTACAACCACAGTATTAGGCAGGAACTTGGTGCCTAGATCAGCACTTACTGTGCATTATTTCTTTTAATTCTCACAACTACCCTCCACGGCTGATAAAGCTCACCCAGTTTTACAGATGAGGAAACTGACTTGCCTGGGATCACTCAGTAAGTGGAACAGCCAAGACACGAGCCCGGGCTGGTCCACAGCAGAGTCTGTGTCTGTAGCTGCTGCACTACTGCCGCTGCGCCTCAGCCCCTTATCTGACAGTGCAGACAGCAAAACTTGCCCAGGAGGCTGTGGATGGGATGAGAGGTCACACCTGTGACAGACAGCACCAGGCCTGGCAGAGCCAAGCACACAGCAGGTGCTGAACCGTGATTGCTCCCATCCTGCTCTCAGTGCCTGTCATCCCCATCTGTGCAATTGTTGAACAGGGAGGACCACAGAGACCTTGGCAGGCAGCTGCAAGCAGAGCCCAGACACCCTACGGCCCCTGGCATGTCTGGGGTGCTGATTCTGATGGGGGCAGCCTCATCCCAGACCAGTCCTGATGGGCAGCACCCCTTCTCCACCTACTGCTACCTGTGGTTCCACCTGGAGGGAAGGCCACTCCCATCAGGTTACCCTGGCCAGTTCTAGGAAGTTCCAGGGGCCAGGGAGCAGGACAAGACAGTGAGCAAGACAAGGCAGGGCCAGCCCACGTCCGTAGGTGTGGGCCAGGCATCAGTGCACATGCACACGAACCGGGGTAGCTCTGTCAATGCGGGGGCAGGGAGATGTGTTCACACTGATGCGTGGACCCCCACATTGGGTCATGTTTCTACCTCACCCCTTTTCCCCATGGTTGAGATGCCCGCCCTGCCCTCAAGAAACTCTCAAACTCCCAGGATAAAGCAGTGTCTGTGCAGTGAGAACCTTCTAGCCCACAAATGCAGGCTGTTACAGACAGCCTGAGGGGGTGCTCAGGCCACAGGAGCAGATGTTTGCTAAATGAGTGAGTGATGGAAAGGCATTCAGGCCTAGGGAATAGCTAGGGCAAAGGCCGAGGTTCCTGACAGGCTCAGAGAGAGTCCATTGCTCCGCAGCTGCAGCTATGATGGACACGTGGGGCGTATGTAGATGGGAGAGGTGGTTGGGGCCATGCTGAAAGACTGTGACCACTGAGATGCGGATCCTGGACTTTTGAAAAGTGTATGAATTAAATTGTCAGAGAGTTGGAAGGGAAGGTGCCCCAGGAGGGGCACTGTCTGAACAAAGGCAGTGGGTGGGAGCAACTGCACTGAGATGGGGGTTGGCCCAGGCAGGAGCACATAGACCTTCGGGGAGAGGAGATGATATCCTGACCTCCGGAGTCCAGTGGGCTCTTCCCAAGTCAGGAAAATCACAGATCACGAGGAGTTACTGCCCCTGCTACAGGTATCTCCGGTCCCTGCACGGGCTGGGGAGGAACCCAGTGGCAAGCTGGACGCCGTGAGGAAGCCCTTCTCTCAGCCGAGGCTCCTCCATCTCACATTGGGGCAAACTTGGCACAAGGCCATCGCAAGCAAGCAAGGGGGCAGCTTGGGGCCTCTTTACTCCCCAAACAGGATTTCCTTCTGGTTTTGATGCATGGAAAAGGCACAACATCTGGAAGTAGGAAAGTGGAACAGCCTCTAAAACCCAGCTGCAGGCAGCTTGTTCTGGACCGGCCCCAGCAGAGCATGGCCTGCTGTTGTGGCCGGGCCTTCAAGGGAGAGGCGAGGAAGGAGCTTGCCTGGGACTGGTCACTGTCTCTGGGCCCTTGTCCTCATGTCTGTCTAGGCAGTTCTGCCCTGGTCTCCCCTCCATCTGCTGCCTCTGCCCTGGCTTGGGCCTCAGTGACCCTCATCTATAACTGCTGCCTCTGCCTTCTCCCCGTGTCCTTCCTCCACTTGACACCAGCAGCCAGAGGGGTCTTTCTAGAGTGCATGTCTGATGCTGTCCCCTCCCTTCTTAAGGCCCTTCCATCATCCCCATTGTCCCCAAGGTGGTGTCCAGGCTCGTTGGCCTGGCGTTTGAGCCCCACTATCTGGCCTCTGACTTCCCTGCAGGCTCCTGTCCACCCCCAGTGTGTACCTGGCATCAGCCGCAGAGGGACCTCTGCAGGAAGTCTGTGCCCTTTGCACACTTTGGTGCCTCTGAGCCTGCCCTCCTATGGCCTTCGGTGCCCGTTGCCCCATCGTCGTCTTTGGGTATGGTGGTCATGGGTCAAGGCTCAGGTGGACCACTGATGGAATGAAGCAGACTCACCAATGTTGTCATAATGACTGCCTGTGTCTTCCGCACTCCCTACACATCTCTCCAAGCTCGGGACAGTCATCAGTCCCTCCCAGGCATCTCACGGCTCCCTGTCCACCACCTGTGCTGCCACAGCCCCTGCGTTTCCCTCTGTAATGACTTGACCACAGTGTTTTATGACAGTGCATGTGTGTGTCTTCGGCATGGGCTCTGCACTCCTGAAGGGCAGGACCTATGTCTGGGTTCTCTCTATATCTTGGCATTGGCCAGCACAAGCTGGGGCCAGTCTCCAAATGAGCAGCCCTGCACCAAAAGTTACCAGATGTACTGAACTGCCTGGACTGGGGGCACTGACCTCTTAGGGCCCAAAATATAAGCCAGGTGGACTACAGAGTCTGAACTCGGCCCCCAGTCCTCTGCGGTCACCCACCCATATACTCGCTAACAGATAAGGTACTTAAAAAGTTGGGAAGGGCAGAAAGGAAACCGGTGCCCAGCTCAGAAGAGAGAGAGGTCAACTGTTTGAAATGTGGACATAGGCAGGACCCTGTCAGCTGCTTCCTCTTCTCTGCAGATGAGCCCCAGAAAGCATGTGGAAAAGCAGGCTTGTGGGAGTTCTAGCCCCCAGGAACACGGCTGCCCTTATTTCATCCTGGGCCGCCTGCTGCTGGGAGTCCAGGCTGGCCCCTGGCTCAGAGGGTAGGGCCACCTGGTCCTCATCTGGGTTAGGTGCTCACAGTTGGCAGTTCAACCCTGGACCTACAGGATGAAACCAATGGCTTGGGAGAGGGAGCCTGCCTCCTCGGGTCCCTCCTTCCTCAAGGGACACCTGCCTCTGGATAGGCAGTGGGCATAGCAGAGCCACCTTTGCCCTGTCACAGCCCTGTGACCATGGGCAGGTCTTCACCACATGAAGCCTCCATCTCTGAGATGGCAGTGTTGATGTCATATACTTCACCATCGTTGTGTGGTTAAACCCCAGCATCACGCCTGGATGTCACAGGTGTGGTCAGTGTTAGTTCCCTCCTCCCACCTTGCGGGCACATGGCAGAACATCAGCCTGGCTGGAACAGGGGCAGACAGTGGGGAGGAGCGGGCAGGAGCAGCCAGAGTAGGCTCAGAGTCTGCTGCTCCATGGGGCAGCGTTTGGACTGGATTTAGATGGCTGAGGGGGAGTTGGATGGCTGGTTATGGGAGACGACAGTCCTTGCTGAGCAACTTGCATGAACAAAAGTTGGAGATTGCCTGGCTGACTCCCGATGCTGTTCTAGAGTACAGGGTGGGCAAGAGGAGAGGAAGGAAGGTGCAAGCATGCAGGGGTTTGAGTACTGCTATCAGGGCTTTTAAAAGAAGAGCGACAGGATCCCATTTCTATCAGTGACTTCTGGGCAGCAGCATTGAGAGTAGGAAGAGGAGAGAGGATTTAGGAGTGAAAGGATTCCAGGGACAGACGTGGGAGCCACCTGTGGCCACAGGAGGAGGTCTGCGTGGGCAGAGGCCCCACTCTGGTCCATCCTCATTCTCCACCGTCCTTCACTGGTAGCTCTCTGTCCACCCACACACACCCCCAGCTGGGGCATGATATGTCTGTGCTGTGACCCCCAACATGCCCACTGCCTGGAACAGGGCCTGCAACATGGTGGGCATTGGACAGCTAAATGGCCCAGTGATAAATCAAAGACACTTGAGTTTACAAACGCAGTTATCTTTCTGACAACAGTTCACATCAATGCTGTGCTCCAAATGGACAAAGCTCCTTCATATTGAGTGTCCTGCCCCTGGTGGCCCTCATATCAGCCCTGAGTGGTGGCCACACAGGCTCAAGTTTGAAGACAAGGCAGTAAGGCAGAGGGGTCAAGGGCACTGCCCAAGGCTCAGTGGACAGAGCCTGACTGAGATCCAGGCCTTGGGCTCCAGAGGCTTGGGCTTTCGGTGCTGCAGGGTGCATGCCTGGCCTCACAGAGTCCTGATCCGGGGCTGTGCTGCAGTCAAGAGCAGCATGTTGTTTCCTGGCGGCAGTGGGGAGCAGATCCTTTCAGGTCCGGAAATGCAAAGACATTCTCTTCTCCAGCCCTGGTGGCCCATTTCTAAGTCAAGGGTATACTTTTTCTGGACTCACCAGGGCTTCCCAGTTAGAGTCTGGGCCCTGAAAACTTCACAGGGAGCTGAACCAGAGCTCCTGGAGGCTCAGGCGAAGCGGGAGGGCAGAGGGTGCTGGGGCCAGTCAGCCCTGGGAGGAGAGGGGGGCATGTTACCAGGCCGGGGGAGCCCCAAAGGGCTAAGAGCACCCCTCACCAGCTTCTCCTGCAGTTTGAAGGCTGCAGCAAGGCCTTCTCGCGGCTGGAGAACCTCAAGATCCACCTGAGGAGCCACACAGGCGAGAAGCCGTATCTGTGCCAGCACCCCGGCTGTCAGAAGGCCTTCAGTAACTCCAGTGACCGCGCCAAGCACCAGCGCACCCACCTTGACACGGTAGGCCCAGGGGGCAGAGGGCAGAGGCCAAGGGGCAGGGGTGGAGGACGTGCACACGCATCACTTGTCTAATGCAGAGCCCCTGCCTTTGCCCTTCAGTGCTGTTGACATTGGGGCACGATAATTCTTTGGCGGGGGGCGGGGGGGATTGGGGACGTGTCCTGTGCATTATAGGGCATTTAGCAATATCCCCGGCCTCTATCCACTAGATACATAGGAGGCGATTTTCCATCTCCCAGTTGCAACAACCAAAAATGTCTCCAGACATTGCCAAAAGTCCCAAGTGGGTAGGGAGGCAAACGTCCCTGGTTGGGAACCGCTGCTTTAGCCCATGGGTCCCAGCCTAGGCACCAGCATCCTTGCATAGCCCCATAGAGAGAGTAGGCCACCCCCCTATGTCTTCTCCCCGGGGCCTGTCAGCCACCCTGTTCCTCCCACCTCCTCCGTGGAGATAGGCCCGAGGCTCGCCGGGGCCCTTCTTTGTCCCTTGAGCACTGCAGGTGAGGAGTTGAGGTGGGCAGCACCTAGGACTCCAGGCTCCTGCAACAGCGACCTGGCCTGCAGATGCCTGTCTCTCTCTCTACCTCCCTCCCTTGTTTGTGCCAGACAGTGGATAACCGGCAACTTCATCCCAGTGTTGGTCCAAGCGTTCCCCATGTGCATATGGACCTCAGTGGTCAACAGAACACTTCCTAAAACATCACCCCCTAATCTCATACCGACCCTGCCATCAGGGGGGCACCAACCCACCTGACAGACAGATGAGGGAGGCAGGGCTCCGGGTCAATGCCTGCTTATGATTGCACAGCTGGACAGTGGCAGAGCTGACTCAGACCTGGGCCTCACGCCAGTGTCAGGCCCTGGGTGAGGGGCCCTAGGAGGCCCCCAACCCCCATGTGCAGAGTCCGTATCTGGGCCCCAGGCCTGATCCTCTGCTCTTCTGCAGATGTTTCAGGAACTCTGTGGGTGGGGAGCCAGTATATCTGAGCAGCCATTGGCCCGGCCTATCCAGTACACAGATGAAGAAACAGAGGCCCATGAGAGAGACTGACCCATGAGTGTGAGTTGGAGGCCACGAAAGAGCAGAGGTTGGAGCTGAGAGGACACTTATTGGCCTCTGATCCCAGCCCTTTATTTTTTAGCTGGGAAAACCGAGACCCAGAAAAGATGGAGGGCCATGGAAAACAGCAGGGAAGTAATGTTCTTGGGGCCAGACCAGGCCCTGAGCTGGACATCCTGCATACACCCTGACCCCCACAGTATCACACACACCCACCCCCAGTTTAATCCTGGTGACTAGGTAGGGGCCATCATCATCCCCATTTTGTAAACAAAGAAACAGACTCAGAGGTTGGGTCATCTGCCCTGTCAACAGCAGGTAGGGGGTAGAGCTGGGATGCAAACCGGGTCTGTCTGACTCAAAGTCCAGTGCTCTTTGCTGCAGGAGCTGACGTGGCAGCCACCCTGGGAGGTAGAGCTAAGCAGAGGGGACAAGGGGACTTGAATAAGCCATTGGCCTGCTCTGGGCCTCAGTTTCCTCGCCGGCAGGACAGGGAGAGTGATAATCTTTCCCCTTTGCCCACTTCACTGACCGTTCAGGGCTACAGACGAGAGAGGCTCCTGGCAGTGTCATGCGCACACTCTGACTCAGTGAGAGATTGTGAGGAAAAAACATGGGCCTCGATTTTTTCATCTGCAAAGTGGGATTATTCTCACGGGGTGGGTTTGGGACTCAAGAGATCCTAGATGGCCAGCGGCACAGTGCCTGCACACGGGGAGCCAGATGAGCGCAGACGGGAAGGGGCTTCTCACCACACGCCTTGGAGTCCTTGCTGTTAACAAGGATAAGTGGCCCTGGCTGTGGAGCCTGTGTAGTGGCACCAGGCCTGGGGTTTGGCTGCTGGCTTGGGACAGCCACAGAGTTTCCTGGGGGGGTTACAGGCAGAGCTTGGCCTGAGGAACGTTCTACACACATCAGACCCTGGAAAAACAAACACAAATAGGGGCCTTGCTGCCCTGTTTCCAGGCTTGTCCAGCATCCACGGAGCCCTGTTTGTTTGCTTTTTGACAAAAGTGTGGAGATTTGTATCAGCATCCCCAGGGGACAGGGTCTGGGGCCAGCTCAGGGGCAGGGCCCATGAGAGAGAGAGAGCATGTGTTGAGGTGAGGGGCAGGGCCCATGAGGAGAGGGGCCACGTGTGTGCACGTGTATATGTGTCGTGTGTGCCTGTGTACGCGTGTGACTCCGCAGTTGGGGCATGGTGTGGGCAGGAGTGTGGGCAGTCTGAGGCAGGCCTTCCGCCCTCCGCCCCATGCCTTCCGCCCTCCGCCCCATGCCTTCCTTTCAGCCTCGACAAGCTTCTCACTGCTCTGTCTCTCTTTTTGTTCTTCTCCGTTTCTTTAACCTGGCAAGCCTCCGAGGCATCACCAAGGTATGGTCATCTCTTTCTGCTTCCTGTCTTAACAAGGTCCCTGGGCCATGGGCACTTCTCCCTGGGTCTGAGGTTGGACCAGCTTCTCCTCAACCCAGCCAGGGCAGACTTGCCTTGAGGTTTGGGGGCAGTTCCATGTGGGCGTGTCTGACAGGACACAGTGGACCCTGGTTCTTATTTTGAGAGGTGTCATTTCCTCCAGACATCCTCTCTTCCCCTGTAGTTCCAGGAGGGCAGAGGGTCCTGAGAGATCAGAACCACGAGATGTGTTCTTAAAGGGAAGCTTTGTGCACTTCGGGCCCCAGTAGCAGCCAGAGAATTCGTTAGAGCCTCGAGTCCACTGCTCTGGGTCACTCTGAGTCCTGGGATAAATCAGACAGTGCCTTCCCTGGCAGAGAAGAGGACCCTGAGCAAACACAGCTGCACAGGTGGACAGCACTGCTAGTGAGAAGCCCAGACCTGGGTGGGGTAGGAGAGAAGGATTTGAGGAGGGCTAAGAGGAGAGGAGAGGAGGGTCCCATGAAGGGGACAGGGGCAGGAGGAGTGAGACTTGAGCAGGGCCCAAGTCTCAAAGGCCCTTCAATGCCAGAAGATGGCCTGTGTTCTGAGAGCACCATGGAGCCGTGGAGGGGGTTTATATGGCAAGAACATGGCCCATCTGCGAGAAAGGGCCTCTCTGGCTGTAAGCGTGAGAGGAAATGGAAGCCCAGAGGGCAGGGCAGAGCCCAGGGCAGGAATCCAGGCAGAGGCAGTGGGCACAGATTTGGAGTCCACCTCTTGTGTTCTAGATGAACAGTGGGTGCATGAGGGGAGGGGACTTGCCACTCCCCACACAAGGGCCCAGCCCCCTGCATCTGCCAGCCTGTGTTCTCTAAGATCTAGCTCCCTTCTGGCCTCCTGTGGTTGTTGGAGGAGGACCTGGGTCTCTGGTGACCCAGAGAGCAGTCTGGGGACTCTGGACCTACTGCAAAGTGTGGCCAGTCTCTGCCAACCCGGCTCCACACTCATGCCCCTCTCTCCCCCTTCATTCCTCCTCCTGCTCTCCGACGTAGCCACCTCATGTCACTCCTTGTCCACTGGCTACTGCTTTGCAGCTGTGGGATGCAAAGAGTGTGCTTTTCTCAGAGCTGGTGTCAGAGCTGGAAGAACCTTTAGAACTCAGTTGGCCCATTTTGCAGAGGAGAAAAGTGAGACTCGGAGAGGGGAGGCAGCTCACCTGAGGCCCAGCACAGTGGTAGGATAGAGACCCAGGCCCCTCCATACCCAGGCCAGACACCTTCCCCATGGCAGGTCATACTGAGGGAATGTTGGCTCTGAGAGGACCCTCACTCACCCCGCCCGTGCCCCTCTGATGTTACAGAAGCCGTACGCCTGTCAGATCCCCGGCTGTTCCAAGCGCTACACGGACCCGAGCTCCCTCCGCAAGCACGTGAAGGCCCATTCAGCCAAGGAGCAGCAGGCGCGCAAGAAGGTAAGACGGCCCTCCAGGCCGGGCTGTCTGCACAGACACCCCTAGCCTCCCAGCCGCCCGTCCAGCATTGGCCAGGGACCCATGCTCCCTGCGTGCGCTCACCCCTCCATATATCCGTGGGTGCTGTCCATCCGTCCATCTACCTCCCACCTGGTCCCCAAGTGCACCTGCTGACCAACAGCCTGCCAGACATTTATCACCACCCCCCCTCGCAGACTATCCCCAGCTCTTCTCCCCACCCATCTGCACACTCAGCACGGCTTGTCTAGTGAACATTTGATGCATTTGATGTCCTGCCCTGGGCTAGGCTTCGAGGGTACAAGAGTGAAATCAGAGTCCCCACTTTCTATAGCCTGGTGGGTGAGAGGTAGACGTAGAGGTGATTCAGTGTAATCTAACATAGATGACAATAGAGGTATGCAGTGAATAGTCAGGGGCCCGGATAAGGGGGACTTAGGCCATCTGGGTGGGAGCAGGAAGGTCTGTGGAAGAAATGACCCACAGGTGGAAGGCAGGGGAGTGCAGTGGTTAGGGCGTGAGTGCTGGAGCCAGCCTGCGGGGCTTGCTGCTCCTGCTCTGTGGCCCTGGGCAAGGTCCTCAGTGCCTTAGCGCTTCATGTTCCTCGGCTGTTAGAGGGACAATAAAGGACTTGCTTTAAAGGGCTGTTGCAAGGATTAAATGAGTAAATATATGTTAAGGGTTTAGAACTGTACCTGGCACAAATTTAAAACTCAAAACAGAAGTTGATGTGTGTTTTTGTTAGTCTCGAGGAAGGAGTGAGCATCAGGCAGGTGAATTCAGGTGAGAAGAGTGTACCCAGAGAGTGACCAGCAAGGACTGCATCCTGAAGCCCACTGCATGTGTGGGCAGTGGCACTTGTATGTCTCAACGAGCCGCACAGTGAGCAGGGGAGGTCGCATGGGCAGGGCAGGCGCCACTGGCTCAAACCCTGCCGAGAAGTCCTGCCGAGCTGCGTCCTGAAGACAGTGCATGCCAGCAAGGGGTCAGAGCAGAGAAGGGGCACCTTGAGAGATGACTCTGGTGGCCATGTGGATAATGGACTCGGGGTGGGTGGAGGGAAATCCGAGGCAGGGAGGCCACTGCCAGGGAGCCAGAGAAGTGGCGGGAGCCGGCCCGAGCAGAGTGGGAAGTGGCAGAGGGAGCAGCAGGAGCCCCAGTGTCAGACTTGAGGAGCAGGGTGGGGGTGGTGCCCTTCACTAGGACAGAGGATCCAAGAAAGAAGCAAGTTTGCAGGAGGAGCAGAGGGTTCTGTTCTGGACAAGGAGTAGCCACAGTGGAAGAGACAGGGACCTTGGGCTACCAGGCTAGGTTTAGCTCACATCTCCAGGGGACCACCAGGGCCATGGGAGTGGGGAGACTTGAGTGCCAGGGAGAGTATGGGGGTGAAGAGAAACACCCAGGGCCAATCCAGGGACATCAGCATGACAGAGGAGGACAGGGGGTGGAGAGGGGGAAGAACAGCCCACTGATTTGTTCATCTAGATACATGAGGCACCTCCTGTATCCCAAGCACTGGTGTGTGAACTGCGGAGATGGCTGTGAATCAAAAGACCTATAGGCTAGAGAAAGCCAGTGGCTTTAGTCCCATGGGATGGGGGTGTACACAGATGGGGTGTGGAAGCAAGCGGGCCTCCGGGAGAAGGGGAAGGGAAAGCCAGGCTTGGGATTTGGTCTCTGTCCTGTCAGCTGTAGAGCACAGGAGAGATGGGGTCAAAGCATGTGCAATGAGCTTGCTAGGGAAATGCCACCACCACGTCCACACAGAGGAGGGGGGCAAGTGTCAGGCCACTTGCCTGCATGGGTCGGGCTCTGTCCCAGTGCTTCACATGCTGTGCCTCATTTAGTCCTCCCTGTAACCCATGAATGGGTGCTGTTTTTATTCTCATTTTAGAGATGTGGAAACTGAGGCTCAGAGAGTTAACTAACTGGCCTGGGAGTGACAGAGCCGGGGTTCCATCCTGGACCCATCTGTCCCCAAGCCTGAGCTCTTTCCACTGCTGTCAGGTTGAGGGTCCTGAATGGGGACAGGGAGTGGCCCAGTCTTCAGTAGGCTGAGGTTCCACACCAGGAAGGCGTCTGTCCTGAACAGAGCAGTGCCAGAGGACCAGAATCCTGCCTTGGTTTTCCCAGGCCCTGTGCTTGGCTTGCATCGTGTCCCCCGGGACTTGGGGCTGCAGATCTGCAAACTTCCCAACAATAAGCATCCATTAAAAGCCATCGGGGATGGCGTATCTTTCTGGATGAAGTGACCCTATATTATGACAACTCCTTGGCAGACCTGCTGTGTTTCAGAGAGAATTAGAAATGCTTTTCTTCCTTAATTCTCCTCTCCTGCTGCTCCTAATCCGATCGACATTGCGGTCTGCAAGAACATGCCTTGGCCCTCTTTTGCCAGAAACTTAATTTACATGGAAAACAGCTGCTGGGCCAGGGAGCCGAGTGCTGTCGCGAGGCTGGGCATGCCTTCCCCAAGCCTGGGTCCTGGCCCTTCTGGCCTGGGAGGGTGGAAAAACCCTTGGGCCTGATTCTCAGCTGGTGTGTGACATGGGACAAGGCTCTTGCCTTCTCTGGATCTGTTTTGCCCTGGGTAAAAAGAGCATTTGGACAAGGCAATCTCTAGTGCCTCTGGCTCAGACAGTCAAGCTTTGGGATTTCCCTGGGAGAAGGGGTCCTTCCCATCCAGGTCCCTGCCCCTCCTCATCACCCAGTGTCCTGAGGTATCCAACCCATCCCCATTCTGGCTCCATCTGGAGAGCTGAAGATGTCCTGAGGTGACTGTCTTTGGGAATAGCCAAGTGTTGTTGGCCAAAGATTTGCTTGGGTTACTGGGCGCCTCCCAGCCTAGGCTTGCTCTTAGCCAAACGACCTCAAGTCCGTGTACTGATCCGTGGTGGCCACTGTGGTGTGACGACGGGGCAGGGGAGAGGGGGTCTCAGCCAACTGGAGTCCAGCCCGCCCTGCACACAGCACTTTGCAAAGTACGTCTTCACCCATCGTCCCGTTACTCCTCATGGCAGCCAGGGGCTACTTATTACAGGCAGTATGGGTGAGACCCAGAGAGGTGAAGTTATTTGTCCAGCGTCACACAGGAGGAAGAAGAGGTGGAATGGGGCTTGTGCCCAGCTGTTCTGTCCCTAGCCCTGAACTATTTTCACCACACCTTGTACCAAGAAGGAAGAAAGATGTAGGGGGAGGAGGAATAGGCACTTACTGCATTTTATTTTCCTCCCACCACATCAGCTCATCACTGTGACTGCCACAGACTGCACCCCACAGACCTCCAGCCACCCCAGCTGTGCACTTCGCCTTCTCCCCGTGTTCATGCCGGGGCCACGCCTCCCGGGGCTGCTCAGCCAGGGCCTGAGTGTGGCAGGCTGGGCAGAGATACCGAGTCACACCCCTGCTAAGAGACACAACTCCCCTGACTTCCAGCAGACTCTGGTTCCCCACGGACACCCTGGCTCCCTGGATCTCCCAGCCTCCACCCCCCCCCCTTTTTTTCTATTGTCCTTTATTTTGAGACCTGCCGCACCACTCTCAGCCAGTGAGCGCACCGGCCATCCCTATATAGGATCCGAACCTGCGGCGGGAGCGCTGCTGCACTCCCAGCACCGCACTCTCCCGAGTGCGCCACAGGCTCGGCCCCCACCTCCCCTTTTAAAATCCTCACATGTCGAAGCCCAACTTCGCACCTGCTTCTCAGAGGACACGGACTAACAGCCTTCACGATGCACACAGTTAGCCTCGTTTTTCAGATGGGAACTGAAGCGCAGTGAGAACAGCCTTGCCCCAGGGCTGCTGTCCTTCCTGCCCTGTTCCCTGACGTGACAGTTGTTGTGGGCAGATGGTCCCACACTCACACCCTCTCTCCTCTGCTTGCTCCCCAGCTGCACATGGGCCCCGATGCTGAGGCTGACGTCCTGACTGAGTGTCTGGCTCTGCAACAGCTCCATGCGTCTCCACAGCTGGTGGCCAGTGACCGGAAGGATGGCCACGCCCTGGGCCAGGAGCCGCTCCCAGGTATGTGTGAGGGAGGCAGGCCCCTTTATCTGCTGACCATCCTGTGGGAGGACAGTGATGCTCAGGGGCCACTGGGCCCGACTCATTGTAGGACACGCACTCCTCTGGACTCAAGTTGCCTCTCTGCCCCTGGCTCCTTACCTCTGTCTCCTCTCTGCAGCTCACCCAACTAGGCGGACATTCCTTCATACTCTCCCATGGCTCCCCACTGCCCTGGGATCAAGCCACACCCTCTCGGCCTGGCCTCCAAGGCCTCAGGGGCCTGGGCCCTTCCAGTGGCCTCTTGCCCCAGCCTTGGCATGTTGGATGCAGTTCCCTAAATACTTTCTACCCCTCTCGCTCCTAAGCCATCGTCCATACCTTGCCAGCCTCCCCTCCCCTCCTTCACTGGGGTAGCTCCTGCCCTACCTTTAGGACCTGCCTTCCTGTCCCCCACTCCAAGAAGTCTTTCTCTGGGCTTCCCTCTGCCCCAGTGCTGAGCTCTCTGGCTCCCGTTCAGCCCCCCCACCAGACTTTGAGCTCCCCAAGGGCAGGGCCAGGGTCTGCCTCATCCTGGAGTCACCAGCACCCAGCAGGAGGACACTGCAGAGCTGGGCTGGGGGGATATGTAGCTCTGCCCCAACATTATGAAGAGAGGCAGTGGCCCCTGCACGTTAGGTTTAGGCCCTTCCTGATGGCCCATATTGCCGGTATCACCCACAGGGGGAACTTCTTGCAAGAAGTGCCCTGGGCCTGGACATGAAGTCCCATCTAATCCCCACCATGACTCCTGCTTCAGAGGAGAACACTGAGGCTCTGAGAGGGTAGGCATCTTGGCCCAAATCACTTCCAGCTCATCCCTAAACTCTGTGGCCCAGAGATAGGGACTCTAAGCCCCTGGGACCCTGCAGGCCCTTCCAGACAGACACTTGAAGCCTCTTGTCCAGCCAAGGCAGCCTGTCTGTTCCTCCTAGCAGCTGCGGGCCACGGGGCAGGCCTCAGGCCACGGCAGGAATTCCTAGCACTGTGGCTTGGGAAGCCAGCCCAGATAAGGGCAGTGTGGCCTTTGGATTCCAGTTGACAATACTCGTGCGCTCTACCCCCTCCTCCACTGAAGAAACCACAGTATCAGAGCAGAAAGTTCTGCCCACCCTCTGGGATTTCTTGAATTACTCCAACCATTTTAAACATTTTTTATTTTCTAATTTTTTATTCTTTCCCTTCAATGTTATGGTAGTAGCAGATTTTAAAATATATCAGAGCATTTACCAAAGAGCCTTGGGAAGAGAAGGTTTTCACTCTTTCTCACGGGTCCCCCTTCACAGGGGCCTGTGCTTAGGCTCACAGGATGAGGCCACCCCAGAGGGTGGGGGCCATGGAGGAGAGACTGCACCCTCCCCCCTCCAGCTGGAGGGCCTCTGCTCTGGCTGCTGTTCACAGGGTCATGGCTGCTAAAATGGTAGGGCTGGAAGGGACCCCAAGGATGCCCCGGCCCACAGATGAAGATTTATATCTCAAGTGCCAGCTCCCATTGTCTGGTAATGGCTGCTTGGAGCTCTGTGTTGAGAAGGATTCCGAGGCTGCTTTCTGACTCAGTGGGAAAGAGGGCTACAACTGATTAGCTATGGCTCCCTCAGTGCAAAGGGCCTGCAACCCCATTATTTTTACCTTGGGAGGATTCAGGCCTGGGAAGGAGAGGGACTTAGCCCAGGTCATCCAGAGAAGTCAGCAGCAGATTCATGCTGGAAGTCTATTCTCCCAAATGCCCGCCCAGGGCTTGTCGTGGGAGGAAGAGGCAGAGCTGGCAAATAGCCATCTCTTGAGCACCTGCTTGGGCCAGTAACTTTACAAGCACCCTCCCATTCAATCCCCAGCCACCTGTGTGGTGGGGTGTTAAACCCATGCTGCAGATGAGAAACAAAATCCATTGAGGCTGCGTCACAGATTGAAGGGGGCTCAGGGGTAATACCACACCTGCGGGACCTGCTGCACTTGCTCTGTGACAGCAAGTGAGTGATGTCTTCCCTGCTTTGAGCCTCAGTTTCCCTTCCAGGCCTGCTATGAGAACAAATGCAGTTGTAGATGTGATTGCTTACGTAAGCCCCATTATTATTGCTGCTAATGGCGTGCGAGAAGAGTAACTTCATTCATCCATCTTACAATAATGCAGCCGCCAACATTTATTGAATATGTGCCGGGAGCTGCTCTAGCGATGGTACATGTAAATATTAACTTCCGTAATCCTAATATCAACCTCACGAGGTATGTGCTACCCACAGCCAGTAAGTGGCAGAGGTAGGATTTGAACCCAGACCATTGCTGCAGGCCGTGCTCTTAACCAAACAGCCTACTGCCTCCCTGCTACTAAGACTACTTCTATGCTATACTGAGCACCTACTGTATGCCAGCACAGAGAGGAGGGAAGGATGAGCCAGGCAAACCCAGGGGCCCTAGAGCCCCCCCGGGCTTCTGCCCTCCAGGTTCTTCTGCAAGCCTCACGGCAGATGCCTGAAGCAGAGTTGAGAACAGATGTTAGGGCCAGAGGTTAAGCGCTCATGGCTGATGATTGATAGTGCTGCTTTATAGCCTGAAGTGGTGCGTTTTGGGGAGAGACAGGGTAGGCCTCGTGGCGTCCCCACTCCTGCTGCCCCTCACAATCTGGTGATTCCTTCATTCCTGTCCGCTGTTCACTCACATGTTCAACATCCCTAGTTCACACACGCAGTTACCCACCATGTGTTCATCCACAGGGGGCTGTACAGGCGGGGACCTGGAACCAGGGCAGGGGATGGATTCAAGAAGAGTTTGAAGTGTCTAGGACAGAGGGGTGAGGGCGAGAGAGGAGCTGGAGAGGGTGACATCGCATTTTCATTGTCTGATCGTAGGAGGCTCCCTCAAGTTCATCTCTCGCAGGAAGACAGCTCTCTTCCTAGAGACCTGCAAGAGCTTATCTGCAGGCCCGTCTTAGCAGACCCAGGGTAACGTGATGGGCAGTGAGGACATGAGAAGCATGAGGTCAGCATGGCTGAGGGGGAGGGAGGCATTTATCAGGATTCCAGGCTTTCCCAGCTGTCAGGCCCCCAAATTGGTTCAAGATGGCAGGTGAGGAGGTGCTACAGAGAGTGGTGAGTGGCGCAGACCGCGAGCAGCCGAGCCAGGCTCCCTCCCTGAAAATCCCGTCCAGGTGCCTTCCTGACCAAGCCGGGAGGCATGTGTGGCCAAGGGAGGCAGTGGCTGGTGGATGGGCAGTGCTGCCCTGGGGAGCAGAGGTCCCCGAGGGAGGGAGGGGTGAGGACTGGGGCTGGGAGCCCACCCACAGCCCTGGTGTCTCACGGCCAGCAGCAGCAAGGCCCGGACCCGAGCCTGAGCTGGAGCTCCCTGCCTTTTCCTGGCCCTGGCCTCACTGTGTGACTCTGGACAAGTCATTTAACTTAAGATCTAATTTCTTCATGAGGTCATATTATCTCCCCCATCGATAGTTGTTGACATGGTTAAACTAGATAATGTGGAGAAAGAACTTGGCACATAGTATATTCCTAATTAACAGTAATTATTGTTGGAAGGGTAGAGTTTCATCTAATGCAACACAGGGTGCCTGCTGCCCTAACTCCAGGCCGGGGTTGCAAACTGTTTGGTCCCACAGGCACAATGGAGTTTTTTGTTGTTGTTGTTGTTTGTTTTTTCAACAGTTTCAATGTAAAGGCCTTCAAGAGGTATAGTCTGTCCACTTGGCCACAGTCCCTACTGCTCCCTGTTGTTACTCCCTGCAGTTTCACTTATTTCACTCCCTGCCATGCTGCCAAAGGCATTGAGCTTGTGGTCCCCGCTGCAGCCCTGCTCAATTGCTTGTAGCAGCCTCCTGAATTGCAGGCCTGGGCCAGAGGAGCCAGCCTGGGATGAACTAGCCTTGGAACCCCAATCAGCCGAGGAGGTAAAAGTTTCTCCCTCACCTTATCCATGAAAGGAGCCTGGTGTGTTCTCAGATTGGTCCTTATTGGATGATAAAGAGCACTGGGTCTGGATCCATGATGAGCATAGTAGTATTCAAAATGTAACAGCTGGCCCTGGGTAGGCACTGATCAGCCAGTGTGGACACTGCATCAGGGCAGCCCTGGGCACAGCCCCCAGGTCCGCAGAGCCCTCCCAGATGTCAACATGATGAAATCAACACATTGATTTTAGGGAAAATTATATCAATTTCTATTAAAGTTAAAATAAACGTGGCCAGATTAAAGAGGGAACACAAAATTGGCCCCATTTTTTCAGATAAAACAGAGAACATCAAAAACTTAACAACTTTTTGGGCCGGCCCGGTGGCGCACTCGGTAGAGTGCGGCGCTTGGGAGCATGGCGGCGCTCCCGCCGAGGGTTCGGATCCCATATAGAGACCGGTCCGCTCACTGGTTGAGCGTGGTGCGGGTGCAACACTGAGGGTTGCAATCCTGTTGCCGGTAAAACTTAACAACTTTTTGGGCCGGCCCGGTGGCGCACTCGGTAGAGTGCGGCGCTTGGGAGCATGGCGGCGCTCCCGCCGAGGGTTCGGATCCCATATAGAGACCGGTCCGCTCACTGGTTGAGCGTGGTGCGGGTGCAACACTGAGGGTTGCAATCCTGTTGCCGGTCGCGGTGCGGGCGCGACACCGAAGGTTGCGATCCCGTTACCGGTCACGAAAAAAGACAAAAAGGAAAAAAAAAAAAACTTAACAACTTTTGCTGTGTCTTTCTCAGGCTCTAATACCGGAGTAGGAGTTTATTCTCCCTGCTGATTAGGGTTCTTTGGTGAAGGCATTTGGGGAGCTCAGGCCTCAGTAATTCTCAAACCCTCAGTTAGGCCCACAGAGCAACGTCTGACTCTGACATAGTGTCCCCCATTGATCTGTTAGCCCTCCTGTCTTCTTAAACGGCCCTTAGGGGTAAAAGGTGGTATCACTCTGCAGGACTCTTCTGAAGGTTTAGAATCTTGAGACTAGAGCTCGGCTGACTCCCCAGTTGGGACCTTTGTGCAGTATACAGCCTATACAGCTATCCACGGCAGCCCTTCCCAGAGGTCTCCCAGGCCAGCCTGCCACCCAGCTAGTGCAGTCATCCTCTCTTTGGAGCCCTTCACAGCAGACACCCAGCCTCTGCTTGCACACCTCTGGGAATAGACAGTTCATTCTGTCCAAAGGGTAGTCTATTACTCTGCAGTGGTACTGCCAATCCCTGAGCTAGTGTCTGCTTCTCTCAAGTTTCTCCATTCCAGGGTCCTCATCTGCTTCTGGAGCAATACAGAGCAAGCCCCTCTTTTCCAGAACATCCTCACAGAAAATTGAGGTAGCTTGCTCCATATAAGCCCCCCATCCCAATGCACACACACAGGACCTGACCACCCCATGCCTCTGACAGTCCCTTACCAGGTCACCTCTGCTATCAGGGTGGGCCTAGCTCTAGACACAGCCCTCTAGCCAGGGCCTGAGCAAGCAGAGTGGAGTTGCCACCTCCCTCACTCGGACCCCTAAACTTCTGTTAATACGAACTTGCTCATTTTCCCTCTCACCTTTCTCTCTCCATAAGCAGGCACACGCAGCTCCGGGGCTATCCACAGCCATCTCTAGGGAGTAGCCAAAGTGCAGTGACATTTGTTTGATTCCCTGCAGGTGTGTATCCCGGCTCCATCACCCCCCATAATGGGCTTGTGTCAGGCATCCTGCCCCCCACACACGATGTCCCTTCCAGGCACCATCCACTGGACACCACCACCAGTCCCCACCACCATCTGTCCCCTCTGCCCACGGCTGAGAGCACCAGAGACGGGTACGTACACCAAGCCAGTCCCCCTCTGGGAGCAGCAAGTGGGCACCTGCATGGGAGGCGGGTGATAGCAGGTGTCCCACACACTACCTGGTTGTCGTTGATACTGAAAATAGCCAACACTAGAGCGCTTACTGTGTGCTGTGCTCTAAACACTTTAGTGCACAGTTTCACTGGTGTCTCGCAGTAGCCCTGTGAGGCAGATAGCGTTGGCACCTGGGCTTCTGAATGCCTCACTTCATGTGCCCCCTCCTTCCCACTGGGAGACCCTGGGGAGATGCTGTGCCCCCCACCCACACCCAGGCCTCCTTGGGAGCCTCACTCTGGCTCCTCCATGAATTTAGTGAGAAAACTGCCCACTGCCCACTACAGGGTGCTAGCCTGGGCCTCACCCCATCTCTGGCCATTGAGGTGGTGCCCATCGCCCTCCCTGCTGGGGCTGCCTAGTAACCTTTACTGCAGCTCCACTGCGGAGAGGGGCAGCCTCTTCCTGCGTTCAGTGTGGTTGTCGTTGTGGATACTTAATTGGCTGGAAATGGCAAATGTGTTAATTGCTGGCCCCTGATGTTGCTGAAATCTGTTTTCCTTGCACATGAGCAGAGGGAGGCCTCACAGCCCCACCCGCCTGCCCTTTCGGATGTTTTTGCTTATCACCAGCAGTGACTTGGTCAAACTTGTCCCCCATGGCCTGGTCCCAGCGCTTTCCTCCTTCCCTGCCCTTCCTCCCCAAGGCTGCAGCCGTGGCCTTGGCGGGCCTGTGCCTAGAGCAAGCCTGGCCTCATCACCGAATCTGTGGCCCACTGCTCCTAACTGGGCTCTTCTTGCCGTTCATTCGTTCATTCACTCAATGTCCGGTTATTGAGCCCCTGTGGGCAGGCCCTGGGCCCAGTGCTGGGGCCACTGATGACTCCAGTGGGGAAGCTCTCCGCAAGGAGAGGGCATGGACAGACCTGCAGAGATGGACCACACAGGGGCAAGGGCTCTGAGGGAAGGAAGCAGAAAGGGCCGTGGAAGTCCAGAGGAGAAGCCAGGGGGCTGGGGCTGGGAGGATGTCAGGGAAGGCTTGCTGGAGGAGGGGAGGCTAAGCCAGGCCTCCACAGTGAAGTCAGAGTTGGGCGAGTGGAGAGGGTAGGAGGAAGGAGCAGCAAGGACGAAGGCAGGCGTGGTGAGAGCTGGGTGTGTTCTGGGAAATGCGAACCACCTTGTGGGGTGACGAGCTTGGAAGAGGTTGCCAGGGCCAGATCACGAGGCCTGTGGGGGGACTCTATCTTGAAGGATGCTGAGCAGGCGTGGTCGGGTTAAGGGATGAGGACATGCCCAGCTTGTGACACCAGGCTATGTGGTGGGGGGGCAGGATGGAATGTGGGGTGCAGGACAGCATCCTGAGCCAGTGCTGGACTCAGGGCGGGGAGGAGGGACACCCAGAGGTAGTGGGACACAGAATAAGCAGGAGTCAGAACCTGGCTGGGCAGGAAGAGGAGGGACATCAGGGATGAGCCCCTGGGTAGGCGGAGGGGTCGTTCAGGGAACTGGGAAGATTGTGGCTGTAAGTGCGAGCAGAAGGCCATGAAGAGGCAGCCTGTGTGGGTGCCAGAGGCCCTCCCTGAGCCTCAGTTTCTTCCTCTGTAAAAAGCATTAAAACAACCTCCTTTAGGAAGGCGGTGAAGATCAGCCGCACATGCCTGACACTGTGTGTGTCACCTGGTACAGGCCTCATCAGTACTAGGCCTCTGCCACCCACCACCAGCTCAGGACACCTGCTCACCCACCAGCCAACCCCAAAACATCTCCAGCCAAAGGAAAATAAACCACAGAGCCCTTTCCTGTTCAGGCCTATGCACCCTCATTCATCACCTGCCTGCCGCCTGCATAAGTGCCTGTCAAGAATTCCCGCAGTGAGAGGCAGGGTGATGACAAGCTGGGACCCCAGCCCGCCTGCCCACCCCTGCCTGTGGGAGCAGCCCCGAGTCACCCCAACCAGAGAGGTCCCCGGGCCCCTCTGGGCCACAGGAGAGAAGGACCCTCATGCCTGACACCAGTCCCAGGCCTGGCTTGAATGGGTCTTTTTTTTCATCCCCTGAGAAGAGAGTTGGGGGCAGCGGGTGGGGGGGCCTTCAGCCTCCCCTTCCTGCCAAAGTCAACAGGGAACGGCCATTCGTGGCTCCCCAGTGGTTTGCTGGGACGTTTAAATAGCTTGACAGAATTATCTGATTCACTCAAAAATATGCTAAGAGGGCCTGACTTCATGACCAAATTTATTTACCCTGGCTCAGAGAAGACGCCAAATAGGGTTTGTTTTTTTTTCCCCCAGCCTTGTGCGAGGTATGAAGCCCTCGGTGTGCCGGGCTGGTGAGGTTTTATATTAATTTTTATAGGTTCCAATTGAAGCAAAAATATTTGATTTAGGAATCATTTGCATGACTCAGAAGAGGAGCTCCAGATGATCTTTTCTCCTTCTATAGAGTTCAGGTAGAGCAGCGTGACCTCAGCCTTCTTGTCTGCCACAGGTAGAGTCATAGTCTGTTCAATTTCACTGGCTGTGAAGGTGGCAAATGTGAATTTATGGCAGGGTTGAGGGAGGAAAAACAAACTTTGAAAATGTGTGCTTTTTCCCTTCAGGTCGGGTTCTACTTAACTCTGCAGCGCTGTTCATCTCCGGGTTTTGTAGCTGAGTGATTCAGAAAACCCCTGTCAGCTGTTTGCCCTCTGCCAAGCCCAGCACTGGGCACCAAATGACCGAGGGGCCGAGAGCTGGCCCTCCCCGCAGGAGGTCCTGGCGGAGGGGACCGACAAGAGACCAGGGGAGAGCTGGGTTGTGGATGCCCAGATGGGGTGGGGGCAAGGCAGGAAGCAGGCCTGAGGAAGGGGAATCCAGCTCCTGTCTATGCCTCAGCCCATGAGGACATGGCTCAGCACAGCCCTCCACAGTTTGTAGTGCACAGAGGTAGACCCTGTCCCACTTGATGGCTCTGTGAGACAGGACTAAAAATATTGATGATGGTTAGGATGACTGGTTCCTGGAGACTTCCTGAGGACTCAGCTCATGAACTTAATAGGACGATGTGTACCTACGGTGTGTTAGCTGCTGGGCCAGGGACTCAGCACAGAGGGCCCCTTTCCCCTGCCCTCAGTGAGCTCACAGTGGTGGGGGTCCCAGACGTATGAATGAAGACAGCCCAGTGGAGGGGCAGTGACAGGAGGATGCCCAGGTTGGAGGGAGCAGAGGGGAACCCAGCACAGCTGCGGACATGGAGCCCCTCAGCCTCTCTCCAAGTCTCCTTTCTCCGTTTCCAGATAGTCCTGCTTCCCTCAGAGAAAGGCACTACTCTGTCTGTCCCGTTGAAATCTTGTGTTTCAGAGGGTGAGCAAGAGTAATGTGCCTAGCTTGACAAGGTCAGCTGGAGCTATGACATTGAATTTGATATATACAAGTATTTTAATGTGGATGGTCCAGTAAATCCACAAATTCAAACAAGAAACTGGAGGCTCTGAGCTCTTGCTCTCTCCCTCTTTCTGCAATGTGCATAAATGCTTTCTAGGCTATGAGCCTTCAGCCTGGTCCCAAGAACCCCCAAGCCCAACTGACACCAAAGTCATTTTGATCCCTGTGAACAGGACCCCAGAGGCTTAGGAAGGCAGCCTGAGGAGGGACCTGCTCTGTAGCAACCTGCAGTCCAGTGAGACAGCCACTCAGGCTATGCCATGCACAGGGCACTGCACAGCCCTCAGTGCTGCAGTCTTGCTTCGGAACATGGGCTTTCTGAGAGCACAGGCTTGGGCCTGCATCCCCTCTGGCTCTGTATGAAGAGAGGTGGTGAGCACCCCCGTTACAGGAGGTATGCAAGTGGAGGAGAGATGGGCAGAGATGGAGGCAGGAGAAGGTCCTTCAGAGTACGCTGCAAGAGAAAAAAAAAAATCCAACTTGGACATCAGACCGGCCTGCTAGTTTTTCTTCCCTTCATCTTGATAATAATGATAATGGTTAATAGAATGACTAAGAATGTATCAGAAATCAGACTGGGTGCTTCATCTACCTTGCTGCAATTTTACCCTCATCGTAACCTGTGAGGTCAGTGCTGTGTGGCTGCAAGTAACCTGGGCAAACTCTCTGAACCTTGGTTTTCTCCAAAAAGGACACAAGAACACCTGTCTCACGGGGCCAGGGCAAGGCAGTGCGTGATGAACGGTCGCTATTAGTGCCATGAGCTGTTCTGCTACTAAGGAACTGACAAGACTTTCAGGGCGGGCTGTTCTGGGGCTCCTCGTCCAGGTGGCCAGAGTGGCATGCCCAGAGTTAGAGTGCCAGGCACCCGGCAGGGGCAGCTGGTAGTTAGCCCTCAGTAATGAGAGCTGCAGTGTGCCCGGTGGCGGACACAGCAACCCTTTAGGGAAACCAAGACAATTTACCCAAAGTCACTTGGCCAGTGAGAGCAGTTAGGGGCTTGACACAGTTCCATCCACTCCAAAGATCGTGCTTATTACATCTCTGTTCCTTGCTGGCTATCAATCCTCAGTACCGGACTCTAAAGCTAACAGTGTTTGAAACTTTAATTTCAATTTGAACATAATCAGAATAAAAGCTTCCTCTTCTGACTGCGCTGTCGTAAGTTAGAAGTGGGCTCCCCATTGCTGGAGGGGGCAAGCGGCGGCCCAGCCTCTGGACCCCACAGCCCTTCCTGCTGACGGTCATCTGTTCTCTCCAGGGTGGGGCCTGGCCTCCTCTCGCCCATGGTCAGTCCACTGAAGGGGTTTGGGCCACCCCCACTGCCAGCATCCTCCCAGAGCCATTCTCCGGGGGTCCAGCACTTCTCCACGCTACCCGGCAAGCCGTCCTACCCACCCTTCCAGAGCCCTCCACCCCCACCTCTGCCCAGCCTGCAAGGTGAGCTCTGAGCAGGGGTCTTCTCCATGTATACCCACTGACTCCTGCTTGGGGACCGAGGGGAAAGGGAGGGACACCAGCCTGGGGAAGGCAGGCGGGTACTCAGAATGATGGGCCATGTTGGGAAAAGCTGTGAGACAGGTGACCCGAAAGGCCTGGTCGGGGCACTTCCTGGAGGAATGGGTTCTGGAGGTGAGAAAGGGTTTGATCCATCAACAAGACAAGGCGTCAAGGGTTTCCCCAGGAGAGGGAAGCAGAGGCAAAGGCTGGCAGGAGGAAAAGGCCTGCTACGTGGTGGAACAGGGAGTGACTGTATGGCGGATCTGAGAGTGAATGGAGAGGGAGGGGAATGCCAACCACGCCTTCCTTCAGAGCACGTCAGCCACAAGTGACTCAGGCGCAGCCGCACATGACCACCGCTGCCACCCTCCCCTCTGGTGCAGGGCGGAGCTGGGGAAGGGGCCCAGGACTCCTGGCACCTTCTCTGCCCTGGGTTAACACAGCCCTTGCCACCTTCTGCAGGCTACCAGGGAAGTTTCCACTCCATCCAGAATTGCTTCCCCTATGGCGATTGCTACCGAACGATCGAGCCAGCAGCCAGTGGGGACGGACTGGCTGGGGAGGCCCACGGTTTCAACCCCTTGCGGCCCAATGGCTACCACAGCCTCAGTGCATCTTTGTCTGCCACAGGTGGGTTCCGCTTGCATGCCTCCCTTCCTTGAGTGCCTACCAAGGCCCAGCCCTGTGCTGGGGGCTTTATGTGCATTGTCTTGCATTTTCAGGACAGCCCTCTGCAGTAGGGTCATCCCCACTTTACAGAGGGGGAAAGAGAGGCTCAGAGAGTTCCCAGGACCCCACAAAACTGGGATTTGCACCTGCCTGAGTATAAAGCCCACCTTCCATAACCTCACACGGCTTCTACATGTCTGGACTCTCGTGGGTTTCTGAAGACACAGGAATCAAACAGGGAGCGCATGGTCTAGTTGACACTTCATTCTAAATATTTAATGAGCAACTACTATGTGCCAGGCTCAGCTGTGGACCCTGGTGACACAGCAGGGAATGAGCCAAACACTGACCTCCACTTAACAGTTGAGGAAACTAGGAAGGGACAGAGCCTGGAGTGTGCACTTATTCCTTACCTGCACACCTCTCTACTCAGTGCTGCCCTGCAGGGACCTGGGCCCTTCCCTAAGTAATGCCCCTGAATGGGGTGGAGAAGCCCAGTGAGAGGAGAGTTTCACACAGCCCAGGGTGGAATCGGACCAGCAAGACCAGTCTTGGTCAGAGCAGCCGTGTCAGATGGGTGGGGTGGAACCCCCCTGAATTCCATGAACTAAGCCCCACCCCAAACCAGCCTCAGGGCCCCGGTCTGGCTGGAGATTACAAGGGCCCAGACGAAGGGGCACATGAACCTGCTCCAGAGGCCCCTTGGGCAGAGTGTGTGCAGCTGGGAGTGGAGGGACAAGGACATGGGACAAGCACCGAGGCCTCAGACAAGCACATGCAAACCTGTGGGCACATCTTTGTGTGGGTTCATGTGTTCATGTTTACACACTTGCTCCTGTGTCTGTGGATATAGTCCTTTCCCGTGTTTGCAGAGCACGTCTGTGTGTGCATGTACAGGTGGGGCTGGCACTGGTGATTCTGCACAGTGTGACCCCTCTGAGTGTATAAGGAGCTTGCAGGGCACGTGTGATCATGTCTACACATGTGTACTCAGACCATATGTGTGCTGATGTTCATGCACCCCGTCTGTATGTACATTGTGTTACCCACCCCATGACTCATGTCTTGGCCACAGACGTGTGTGCATGTGTGTGCATTAGCATGTTCGGGCTGTTTCAGATGAGCGTGCTGTGTGCAAGTGTGTGCCTGTGTGTTGGAACACAGTGTACATAGGTCTGGGGGTGGACTTATGCCACATATGTGCATGATCGATATGCATGGGCCGCCTGTGTGGTACTGGCCCATATAGAAGGGGGGCGTGTTCTGTGTTTGTGTGCACACGGACTGATTAGGCACCAGCCTCTGTGCCCAGCACTGCTGGCTCTCACCATCCTGCCGTCCCACCCCATCCAGCCCAGGCACGGTTTCTCCGTTTAGCAGCAAAGCCTGAAATAAATAGCTCTGAGGGGAGCGAGAGGCAGCTTCCATGTCCCCACCCCCTATACCGGTGGGGAGGTCCTTTTGGCCTCCCCTGTCCCTGGCACACATTCCAGGCCCTGCTCAGCTGCCTTACTGCCAGCTGTGCACACCTCTGTCAAGCCAAAAGGAGACAGACAGGACTGAATCCAGACAAACAAGCTGGTGGGGCCATAGGGCCTCAGAACAGTTCACCCTAACCCCATTGCATAGATGGAAAGACTGAGGCCCACTGTAGACCACAGAAATTCATGACAGCAGCCCAAGTACGGGCTGCCGAAGATGACCCCCTCGAGGTCCCTCCCAAGTCAAGGGCCTCTGAGCAGTGACCCCACCCTGGAAACAGCATGTCCAGCGGAAGAGCTGGGTCTCTCTGGAGCCAGATGGACTTGGATCCCAGTCCCAGCTCCCCCACTTATTAGCAGTGTGACCTTAGGCAAGTGTCTTGCCCTGCCTGAGCCCATTTTCTCAGCTATAAAATGGGATGAGTCCCACCTCTTGGGATTGTCGTGAAGCTTACATGAGATAAGGCTTAAATGAGCACTTAGCAAGTGCTAAATAAATGTCAGTTCTCTTCTTTGGGTTTCATGAGTCTGGTGGGGAGGAGGAGACGGAAAGGGTGGAGTAAGTCGGGTTCTTCCAGCAGAAGGGGACAACCCCTGAGGCAAGAGCTGTGACTCTCCCACCCCCCGCCCTTCCCTGCCTTTCCTGCTTTCTGCCCCATGTCCAGTATGGGGAAAGGGATCCCCCAAGGCAGCCCATGCCCGTCTTCCAGCTGCCCTGGGCCCCCTGAGAGTGCCAAGCCTAGGGCTCCTCCCCAGCCCACTCCCAACCCAGCCACCAACCCCCCCAACTGTAAGAGCTGCCAGGGGACACTGTTGGGGGGGGGGTGGGAACAGGGAAAAGATGACAAGACACAGCCCCTGCCGTCCTCCATCTCTGACCCTCTCCCACCTACACAGGCTACGAGGCTCTGGCCGAGACCCCCTGCCCCACAGCACTGCCACCGCAGCCATCTGAAGACATGGTGTCCAGTGGCCCCGAGGACTGTGGCTTCTTCCCCAATGGAGCCTTTGACCACTGCCTGGGTCACATCCCCTCCATCTACACGGACACCTGAAGGAAGTCCTGGCTGCACCGGCCGGCCCTGCACCGCAGACGCCGCTTCACCCCTTGTCATCTGCTCACACCCTCAGCGCACCAGCCTGAGCACCAGGCCACAGACACGCGGGGGCCACCCAGCGCTGCCCAGGGAGTGGTCGTCCGAGCCCGAGCTGGGCACTCAGAGGTGTCCGCCAGGATCCGTGACCCTGTGACATTCCCTTGATTGTGTCTTCCCATTTATCTCCCCAATGGTTTTGAAATCACAGACCTCGTGTATATAAAATGTACAGAACTTGTTTTCCATTTTCCTGCCAGTTTTATATTTTTGGTTTTACAAGAAAAACATTAAAAACTGGAAATGAGACTTAGGGGCCTGCTTCTGCTTTGTGGTTCAGCCTAGAGGCTGTGACCAGGAGACCCTTAGAAGAGTGTGTGACAAAGAGCTGAGCTCCAGGTTCTGACCATGGGGATGGGAACTGGTGTCCCATGGCCCTACCATGTGCTGTGGTCCTTACAGACACCAACACTAATCCCAGAGCAACACCACAAAGTGGGCTTATCCCCATGGACAGGTGAGCAGCCGAGGCTGGACAGGACTGAGTGGCTGGCTGCAAGCCCCACAGTCAGACTGATATTGGGGCCCAGGTCCATGTGGTCCCAACCTCTGCTCACTGCACTGGCCCCTCAGCTGGTGGGAAACCAGCTTTGAGTTTGATGCCTGGGCTCTGTGCAAATAGAGAATGCCATGGGGGCAGGGCAAGCCTTCCAGGGACAGAGCCCAAACAGCCTCAGGTGAGAGCGAAGGCAGGTCCCTGCAGACCACCGGGGTGCAGAGAGCACCCTTTGTCCAGGGATCCCCACCCCACACTGCATGCCGAGGCCCGGGAGAGGAGGCTGGCTCTCAGGGCACTGAGGCCCAGGTGGGTCTGTCTCCTACCCTGCCTGTGTCTCTTCCAGCGTGCTGCACAAGGAACAGGCCCTTGTTGAAACCGGGTCAGAGGACTGCCTCCTTGTACTGCAGGGCTGGCTTAGGTAGGCAGAGTGAGCCGGAAATACCTAGTCAACCTCTCCTTTATACAGAGGGAAACTGAGGCTCAGAGGCACCCAGGCAAGCAGTGACAGACCTGCGATGCGTGTCTGGTCCCTCCCATCAACTAGGGATGCCTTGGTCACCCCCAGCTATGGAATGTTTGCTCTCTGCCAGGCCTGTGGGTACTTCGCGGGAATCGGCTCACTGACTCCTCCCTGGAACCTGCTGAGCAGGTGGCTGTGCTGCTATCCCGCTTGCCCCCCAGGTGCACGCTCCACCCGCTCTCTGTCCGGGGCCCACTGTGTGGACTGCATTCTGAGCCCGCTGCCCTCTGGCTCCAGCTGGCTCCTGCTGGCTCCAGCCAGTGAGGAACCCAGCATAAGAAGGAGGGTCCCTGGGTGGCTGTGTCCCCCACTGGAGGTTTTGGCTCTGGTCAAGGGGCCTCTCCACACAGCCCACTCTCCACGTTGGGGGAGCAGCTCCCCAAGCTCCCTACTGCAGACTTGGGGTGGGGACTGGAGAACTGCTCCCACTGTTACAGAGTCAGAGCACTGCACTCTCCTTGTTTGCATGACACCAACCTTCCTACCCCTTGAAGACCGACTGGGATGACCTGGTTCCCACCTCCTCTCCCAGCCCTGGCCTCTGAGAGCAGGCCCAGTCCAAGCCCCTAACCAGGAGGGACTGACCAATGTCACACAGCACAGCGGGGCTCCTGACTCCCACTCAGGGTCCCCTCACCCCTGTGCCCCATCCACCACGGATTTTATGGAACTAATTAGGCCTTGGCAAGATTCCTTTAACAAGGATGCTCAGGAATCAATACTGCATGTCATTGTAAGCACTTAATCCACTCCAGATAAGCAGAATTAAGCTGTACAATGAGGACATATTTCTATTAATAATGAAAAGGGCCGAGCTGCAAGCAGAGGAACACACAGGGAGCTGGCAGTTGGATCCCATTTAATTTCAGAGAGAAGAGAGAGAAGGAAGGAGACAAAAGCAGAGAAACAGAGACCAGCAGCTGGAGACCAAGGCAGCCGCCCAGAGCCCCACGCACAGTAGGGGCTCTGTGTGTCATAGCTGTCACAGTGACCCTGAGTTGTGTGAGCCCCCACTCTTCTTGGCACACTTGGGACCCTCCATCCTGACGCCTGCAGGGTCTCCCTTTGCGTCTAAGGTGAGCACCGCATGGAAGCGTCCCCGGGGCAGGGCCTGCTGAGAAACTGGACCTGAGCTCCCCAGCCACTGCTTTCTTCAACCCTTATTTAGCAAGCTCCGAGAATCACAGCCCCTTCTGAGAGCTCTGTCCCTGTGCCAGGGACTCTGCAGCCAGCCATGCATGTGAGCCTCGCCACCACCATTGCAAGGGGCATGGTGATTACTCCCCCTAATTGGCATGGAGGTGTGACTGTCACTGTCCCACCCGGCTGGTGGAGCTAGGTGGAGTGGACTGCTACTTCTCACCGGGCCTGGGGAGCCTCTGACGGATGGACCACAGACTGGAGGCCCTGCAAGGTCTATAGAGCAAGGGGAGGTAAGTCTGCCCAGGAGCCCCCAAGGGGGACCCAGGGCACAGGAACAGTGCCCAGGCCTGCCAGACGACCGTGCTATGCTTCCACCCCTGCAGTCCCGGCCTGTGTCCAGCGTGGGTGGGACTGGTGCCCTCTGTCTCTGCCAGGGTCCCTCTGCTTCCAGCCCCCTCCCGTCCCCTCCGTTCCCTTCGTTCCCTCCCTGCTCATTTCGGGCCCCCACTCTCCCGTCCGTCTGTCTCACCATTCCTCTGCCCCTGTCCTTTCGTTCCTCCCTCTCTCCCTCCAATCCTCGCCTCCCTCCCTTTCTCCCTGTTCACTCCCTCTGTCTCTCTTCTTACCTCCATTTTCTCTCTTGCTCCTGTCTCAACAGCCTCTTACCCTGCCAGGTGCCACCCAGGGTGAGGACGTCTTTCTTCTCTCTCCCTACTTTCTTCTTTCTCTGTCCCCTCCTTCCTCACTCTCCTCTAATTCCCTTGGCCCAGAGAGGGATGGTGACCTGCCCAAGGTAACATAGAGCACCAGTGGCTTTGGGCGGGGGAGGGTGGGAAAGGAGAGTCCTAGGAGTCCTGGTAGGAGATGCCTTTGGGGCAGGGGCCCATCCCCACTCAGCCCCCACCTCAACCTGGATTCCACCCACCAGGGATCTCTTGTAAATGCGGGGCATTCAGTCTTCCCCTTCTGCCGTGCATGGCCAGGCCTGAGATCCTCTCATGCTGGGCACAGGGATTCCCCACACCTGGTCCCGCCCTCTGAGGGTGTCCCCTGTTTCTGCTGGCTCTTAGGGCCCCCACAAGTTATCATGAGACCCAGACCATTGGGGCTGAGAGAGCCCACTGAGACCACAACCGCATCCCCTCTTACTTCACCGCAGGGGAATCAGGCCCAAAGAGACCATTTCTGCAACCCCTTCCAGCCTCTATCTACGCCCCCTAATCCAGCCTAACGGGAGTGGAGAATGGGGAGCCAAGCAAGGGGTGGTCAGGAGAGCGACAGAGCAGGTTTATAACTCAGGATGTCCCCTCCTGCCGGCTGCTGGCCGGGACTGGATTGGTGGAGTCCCCACCAGAACATAGGCCCCATGAGGACAGTCCTGACCTGTCCTCTTCGCTGCTGACCGCCCAGCTCCTAGAGCATCACCCAGCACACACCAGGTGCTCAATGCCTGTGTGTTGAATACATCAGTGAAGCGGGAGAGATGAGCAAGGAAATAAGGACCTGCCTCTGCAGAACCCTGCGCGGAGTAGGCCACGTATCGGTGAACTCGTTTATCCCATCCAACCCCTGGTTTCCGAATAAGGACAGGTACAGGGAAGGTATGACTTGTTCAAAGTTACAGAGCTGGTAGCAGGTCATCGCAGGTCTCCGGCCTGCACTCAGTCTGCCCAGAAACCTAATGCATCCCATGTCTGATGGCTCTTGAAGAACTCATGCAGCTTTGATACCACATTCTGCAAGGAAAGTGTTGTTACCCCATTTAACAGAGGAAACAAATGAGGCGCAGAGAGGTGACTGGCCTGAGGCCACGAGAGTGCGGGCAGAGCTGGAATTCCAGTGCAGTTCCGTGGCACCAGCACCGCCCCCCACCGCCGCCCCCCGCCCTGCTAATCACACAACCAAGACCTGGGTCCGGAGGAGCTGCCTGAGGATTTCTGGCACACAGCCCTCCCACCCATCCAGAGGGGACCATTACACTTTTACAAGTCCCAATTTATATACTCGCCTGGGCCGTCAGCCCTGCCAGGGATTTATAGGTTTCTAAGTGGTCGAGTCCCTGGGGGAAATGCAAACTGAACGTGAACTGGGGAGGAACTGCCAGCCCTCGTCAGCCCTGTGGCTGCAGAGCCAAAGTGTCGATTTATTCACAGGCGCCCTGGCCTGGGGTGCAACAGGATCTGGCAGCGGCAGCCCCATGCCAGGCTTCGCCACCGAGGAGGTATGTCCTGTCTGTGCAGGAGAGCAGGGGCTGTCTGAGCTCACACAGGGCCGGGAAGTGGGGGGTCATAGTGCTGGACTTGGGTCTGGTCGGCTTATTTTTAGGGCAGAACAAAGAACCAAAGCAACCCAGTCTTCCACATAATTTGGAGGGGCTGGGGGTGTGGAGGGTATGGGAAACAGGTTTCACTGCAAGTTGAAAATACTGAAGCTGGAGGATGGGTTCATTATAATACTCTCTGAGGTTCCTTATCCTGTTTTTATACTACTGTGTATGTTTGAAATTTTCCAGTAAGAATTTCAGCAGTCCCAGTGTGGCCAGGCTGGGATTTTCTCAGTAGCCTGGCAGCCTGGGCAGGCAGAAGGCTCAGCTTGCCTCATTCGGGCTAGGGCCTTATTGGGGCCTCACTGGGGGAGGGTCTGGGGCTCAAGCTCATCTTTATTGTGCAACTGTCTTGTCACAACAGGGACCACGTTGGTGGCCCTGCATCCCCAGTGCCCAGCATAGGGCCTGGCACACAGTTGGGGTTCAATAAATGCTTCTTGGAGTTAATCTGCCAATGACAAATAAGCGTATGTGCAGAACAAGGACTAGGACAGACAGAGGCGTGTTAATTTCATCCCTGAGGGGGCTGGGGCGTGCCTGGGAGCATAAGAGACTAAGGCCGACCTTGGCCCCAACCCCAAAGCTCTGCAGGGTGCCCTAGAGAGAGGGAGTTGACTGTGCGAGGAGACCCCCATGAAGGATGGGACCCCAGGGCATGGTGCTAAGGGCAAATCTCAGATTTATAAAAGGCAAAGCCCTCTAAAGTAAAATGGACTACTTTGGGATGAAAGTGAGCGCCTGTCCATGGGAGTGTGCCAGCGGGAGTAGGCAGGAAACTGTCACTACCTGGGAGTGGGAAGCAGTCCTGTCACCAGGTCAGGGCTGGACTGCACACTTCTAAAGATCTCTCAGGTCCACTGGGGCTCTGTGACAGCAGCTCTCTCCCACGCATGCAGGCAGCAGTGGGGCTGACCACCCAGCTTCATTCCTGAGGCTGGACATAGGGCAGGGTGTCCACGTGATTAATTGGGCATTTGCAGGGAAAACAGGTGGCCCAGGTTGGGCCAAAGCCTAAATGTTTTCTCAGCGGGTCAGGGCTCGCACACCCCACGACCAAGCAGCCCAGACAGAAAGAAGGGTGGCCTCCCCGGGGCCTCTGCTCTCTGCCGCCTCATGTTTCCCAGCAAGGAGCCTGCACATTACATTAGGAAAATAAACCTGGTCTGGAGGCTGCAGGGGAAGAGGAGTGTTGATCCAGGAGCTGCAGGCTAGAGGGCACTCTGTCAACCTTCAGAGCCTTGGAGGCGGCCAGGCCACAGCTGGGGTGACATCCCCCCAGCCCGCTCCACAGATGAGGAAACCAAGACTCCAGGAGGCCCCAACAGAGCCACCATCTCTACTCCCTGAGGCAGGCAATGGGGGTCGTTATTATTTACAGGAGGAGAAATCAAGTCCCAAAGAAGGCAAGGTCTTGTCGTGATGGTGCAGCACGTCCCTGGCAGTGAGCCTGAGTTCCCGTCTCACATGCTTACCTGACTGCACCCTCAGGAATGAGCAGTGTGAGGGCAGCCAAGTCTTGGAGGAGGCGTGAACAGGATCCCAGAGGACGTATGGGTCTCTTTGCCTCTTGGAGACTCAGTTTACCCATCTGCATAATGAGCTGCTTAAAGCAGAGCAGTCTCCTCTGCTGGCTGCATATCAGAATGATCTGGGAGTTTCCACAGCTGCACACACAGCATCCCTCCCCCCTTCCCCTCCTCCCCTCCCCGTCTGAGCAACAGAACCAACCTTTCTGAGAGCAGTGGGGCTGCTGTGTTTGAAAAGGTCACCAGCGAGGGGTGGGAATGTGGCCCAGAGTTTACTCTAAAGGCTACCAATCACTGCAGGCCAGGCACTGTCAGCGCTTTTAAAAATGTAATTGGTTAATCTTCACACAGCCCTGTGGGGGAGGGCTGCTATCATCCCCATTTTATAGATGAGAAAACCAAGGGCCAGGGAGGTGAAGTCAATTGTCCAGGATCACACCCAGCTGAGCCAGGGTTTGGACTCATGTCCTCTCAACTGCAAAGCCCATGTCTTGGTCAGCCTCTGAGCTCCAGCTCTTTGCTGTCCCCAAACTTCTGAGGTGGGGGGCACATGCCACAGTGAGATGAAACCCCAGGATTGAGAGTCAGTCCCAGTTTGCACCCTGCTTCTACCACTGACTATTGGGAAATGGCTTCACTCTCTGGGCCTCAGCTTCCCCATCTGTAGAGTGGGAACTATATTCCCAGCCCTCTTGGCTCCCAAAGAACGAGTGCTGATGGAACAGGAGATTTGCTTTGCAAACCATGAAGGGCTATGACCAGGCGGCTGGGATTTTTACTGGAGTTTGGCATTTAACCCTCTTCTTAAGGTTTCCTCCATGTCAGTCCCACCTTCACCTCCAGACTGTGAGCAACTCCAAGTGTGGCCCAGGGGAGGAGCTGAGGCCTGAGCCACCCAGAGGGGTGTGGTCTTCTGCCAGAAAGCAAAAGGGGGGAGGTGGAGGACGGCCCCAGGGGGAAGTCACTGAGTCCCATACGGGTAGACTGCCAGGAGCAGAGGTTCCATGGGCCCTGGACACTGTCCCTTGCCAAGCAAGACACAGCACGTTGTGCAGCCGTCTCCATGGAGCCTGGCTTTACAAGGTAGTTCCATGCCCCAGAGAGGCCCAGAATGCAACAGGCACTTCTCTATTTTTACTGATGGAGAAACTGAGGCTCAGGAAGCTTGTGGCTCTCAAAAGATGATGAGGCCCAGAGTGGTGACAGCAGGGATTCCAGAGTTCCCAGATCTGGGTTCCAAAACCTGCTCAGGCCTGCTCAGACTGGAGCCTTGGGAAGGTCACCTCACTGAGTCTGGGGTTTTACTCTGTGGGATGGGACAATGGCTCCTCCCTTGGTGGGCAGGTTTAATGGGGCAATAGAATGAGAGCCTCATGCACAGTAGGTGCTCAAGAAATGTAACTATTAGTATTTCCTTTCAAGGACTGCCCATTTAGATGAAGGCCAGGAGCGTTCTCCCCATAATTCTAAACCAAGCTCCATGTTACAAGTGGGGACACAGGCCCAGGGAGATGGTCTGACTTGCCTGGGGACTTGGTGGTAGCTCTAGTCTCAGGACTCCCATGGCAGTGCTCATACTACACCATGCTGTCTTGGGCAGAGGCCTTACTGGTCAGCACATCCCAGCCTGCCTACCCAGGGCTGGGACCTTGAATCAAATTGTGGCTGTGCAGCCTTATACAAGTCACATGCTGTCTCTGGGCTTCAGTGTCTTCAACTGAACAATGGAAAACCATGATCACACATAAGGTTATGCTGAAGAGGACATAAGAAACCAGATGTGGTAGCATTTGGTGACCATGAAGATCCATGGATGGAGGAGGGTAGGGGAGGCCACCTGCATCTATCAGTTCAGCAGCTGAGCAATTCATCATACCCTTCTTTGATCTTAAAAGAGTTTGAGGCTGCTCAGAATATTCTTATACCCATCCAACAAAGTAGGCTTCTGTATATGTGTCTTAAGGCTCAGCACCCAGAAGTGCCCCCAACATGACCTCTCTTCCTATAATTTGCAAATCTCTGTCTTAATTCCCTTCTGTGCATTTAATGTGCTCTTGAATAGTCTTTCCTCCAGGAAGCCCTCTTGACAACCACTGGACATATATGCCTAGGAACAGAATTACTTATAGCATCTCCCTGAGTAGGTTGATAATTAGAGAGGGAAAATCCTGCTGTTGCCAGAAACAGAAACAGAATGTGACCTTGCAAGCTGATGGGTCTGGGCTGCCTGAAGGCAAGGCCATCATTCCAAGGTCAAGACAACTTCTATAGTCCATGCTGCTAGACCCCAAGAAAGAGCTAAAGAAAAACTTAGCAACTATAAATCTCAATCCTCTCATTTTACAGGTAGGGAACATGAAGCTTGGAACTATTGCTTGGTGGAGAAGGAAAAGAGAGTGACCAGTTGACAAAGCCTGAGATGTGGCTTCTGTCTTCCTTCCCTAGTACCCAGCAGAAGCCTGTGGTAGGAGTTGCCATTCTAACAAAGATTTTTTTTTAAAGTCTCTCTGAAATAGATTTCAAGACAAACCAAAAAAAAAATGTTAATAGAGATAAAGAGGGACATTTTATAGTGATAAAAGGATGAATCCATCAACAAGATATAACAATTATAAACATATATGCTCCTAACAGCACAGCTCCAAAATGCATGAAGCAAAAACTGACAGAATTGAGGGGAAAAATAGACAATTCAACAATAGCTGGAGACTTCAATACCCCCACTTTCAAAAAGGGATAGAACAACTAGGTAGATAATCAACAAAGAAAGAGGAGTTGAACAACACTGTAAACCACTAGATCCAACCAACTTCTATAGAGCACACCACTCAACATCAGAAGAACACACATTATTCTGAATTGTACATAGAATATTCTCCAGGACAGGATATAGCACAAACCTCAATAAATTTAAAAGTATTTAAATCATACAAAGTATTTTTTTTGCTACAATGGAGCGAAATTAGAAATCAATAATAAAGGGCTGACCCCGTGGCACACTTGGGAGAGTGCAGCACTGGGAGTGCAGCGGCGCTCCTGCCGCGGGTTCGGATCCTATACAGGGATGGCCGGTGCGCTCACTGGCTGAGCGCGGTGTGAGCAACACCAAGTCAAGGGTTGCGATCCCCTTACCGATCACAAAAAAGACATAAAAAAAAAAGAAATCAATAATAAAAAGAAATGTGAGAAATTAACAAATATACAGAAAGTTAAATAAATTCCTACATAACCAATGGATCAAAGAAGAAATCACAAGGGAAACTAGAATATATTTTGAGATGAATGAAAATGAAGGCAAATAAAAGATACATACAAAGACTTGTGAGACAGCTAAAGCATTGCTTAGAGGGAAATCTATAGCTGTAAATGCCTATATTAAAACAGAAGAAAAGTCTCAAATTAATAACCTAACTTTCAACACTAATATGTGGGAACAAGAAGAACTAACTAAACTAAAAGCAAGCAGAAAGGGGGTGGGGGTGGAGAAAAGATTAGAGTGGAAGTTAATAAAATAGAGAACAGAAAAACAATAGACAAAATCAACAAAACCAAAAGTTGGTGTTTGTAGTAATGGGTATGATGCTAGTATGAATCTGGCCCTCACATCATGGGCACGAGGGGTGACAATCAGCTTTGTATCTCCTGAATATTCATAACCAATAAAAAAAAATCCAGGGCCGGCCCGGTGGCGCACTGCTACAGTGCGCCACTTGGGAGTGCGGCGGTGCTCCCGCCGAGGGTTCGGATCCCGCATACAGACCGG
>NW_007727583.1:113804-145807 GCF_000696425.1 Galeopterus variegatus | reverse complement strand
CTCACTGGCTGAGCGAGGTGCGGGCGCGGCACCGAGGGTTGCAATCCCGTTGCCGGTCCCGGTCCGGTGCGGGTGCGACACTGAGGGTTGCGATCCGTTGCCGGTCACGAAAAAAGACAAAAAGGAAAAAAAAATCCAGATACACTGGATAGATTGAAAAATAAAATGAAATTAAAATTGTTTAAAAAGATAAGAAAAAAAAAGTTGGTCCCTTAAAAAGATCAGCAAAACTATCAAGTCTTTAGCCTGAATTGACCAAACAAAAAAGAAAAAAAGACTCGATTTACCAAAATCAGGAATAAAATAGGGGATGTTACTGCTGACATGACAGAAATGAAAAGGATTATAAAGGAATACTGTGGAAAAACTGCATGCCAACAAATTACATAACTTACATAAAATGGACAAATTCCTAGAGAGAAACAAACTACCAAAACTGACTCAAGAAGAAATAGAAAATCTTGAAAGAACTATAGCAAGCAAAATGATTGAGTTAGCAATAAAAAACTTCCCACAAAGAAAAATCCAGGTACAAATAGCTTCACTGGTAAATTCTACCAAATGTTCAAAGGATTAACACTAATTCTTGCAAACTCTTCCAAAAAATAGAAGAGGAGGGAACACTTTCCAACTAATTCTACAAGGTCAATATTACCCTCATACCCAAACCAGACAATATCACAAGAAAACTACAGACCAATATCCTTACAAATATAGACTTAAAAGTCAACAAGATAGTGGCAAACCAAATACAGCAATGTATAAGGATTATACACCACAACTAAATAGTATTTATCCCAGGAATGCAGGGTTGGTTTAACAACCAAAATTAATCAATGTAATAGTCCATATCAATAGAATAAAGGACAAAACCACATGATCATCTAGTAGATACAGGAAAAGCAACTGACAAAATTCAACATCTCATGATTTTAAAAAAACACTCAACAAATTGAAAGTAAAAGAGAACTTCCTTAACCTGATAAAGGTCACCTATAAAAAGCCCACAGCTAACATTATATTTAATAGTGGAAGACTGAATACATTCCTCCTAAGATCAGGAACAAGACAAAGATGTACACTCTTGACACTTCTATTCAACATTGTATTGTAGGGTGTGCTGCCAGTATGAACATGGGTACTGTGAGTATGTGAGTGAACCTGAGTACTAGCCAGGGAAATTAGGCAAGGAAATTAAATAAAAGGCATCCAGATTAGGAAAAAAGTAAAACCATCTCTATTTGCAGATGATATGTTCTTATATACAGAAAATTCTAAGGAATCCACACACATACACACACAAAAATATTAGAGCTAATATACAAGTTCAGTGAGGTTGCAGGATACAAGATCAATACACAAAAATTATATTTCTATACACTTTCAATGAACACTCAAAAATTAAATTATTTAATGCTATTGAAATAGCATTAAAAAGAATAAAATAGTAACAAATTTAACAAAAGTACAAAATTTATACTCTAAAAACTACAAAACATTGTTGGAAGAAATGAAAAAAGTCCTAAGTAATGAAAAGACATCCCGTGTTCATTTATCACAAGACTTAATGTTGTTAAGATAGCAGTACTCCCCAAATTGATGTAAAGATTCAATGTAATCTCTCTCAAATCCCAGATGAATTCTTTGCAGTAATTGACAATCTGGTCAGAAAATTCATATGGAAATTCAAGGAACCCAGAATAGCCATAACAGTCTTGAAAAAAAAGTGCTAAGTTGGAGGACTCACACTTTCCAATTTCAAAACTTACTACAAAGTTACAGTAATCAAGACAGAGTGGTACTGGCAAAAGGATAGACATATAGATCAATGGAATAGAATTGAGTGTTCAAAAATAGACCTTCACATTGATGGTTGATTGATTTTTTTAGAAGGGGGCCAAGACAATTAAATGGGAAAAGAACAGTCTTTTCAACATATGTGGTGTGGATTGATTGAATTATGTTCCCCAAAGTCCATACATTAAAGCTTAATCCCCACTGTAACTGTTGAGGGGGGGAAATCCTATTTTGGTAATTGAAAGGTGGGGCCTTGAAGATGTGATTAGACTGTGAAGACCATGCCATAGTGAATGAATTAATGAGTGCTCATGGGTTTGGCTCTGAGGGCTTTAAAGGAGAGCACCTGAGTGTCTCTCTCTCTCTGTTCCACCATTTTCTGCCATGTGGGACCTCTGCATTGTTGTAAAGCCACACAGAAGAAGACCCCCACCACATGTGTCCCCTGGACTTTGGACTTCCCAGCCTCTGAAACTGTAAGCAATAAATTTCATTTTCCTATAAATTGCCCAGTTCCAGGTATTTTGTTATAAGCAACAGAAAGAGACTAAAATAACTTGGTTATAACTGGGACAACTGGATAACCACATACAAAAGAATGAAGCTGGACCCTACCTCACACCATATGCAAAAATTAGTTCAAAATGGACCAAAGATCTAAATGAAAGAGTTAAAACCATTAAAAAGAGTTTTGTGACACTGGATTAGGAAATGTTTCTTAAATATGACACCAAAAGCACCACCACCAACAACAAAGATAAATTGGTTTTATTAAAATGAAAACTGTTGGGCCGACCCCGTGGCTCACTCGGGAGAGTGCAGTGCAGGGAGCGCAGTGGTGCTGGGAGTGCCAAGGCCGCAGGTTCAGATCCTATATAGGGATGGATGGTGCACTTACTGGCTGAGCGTGGTGCGGACGACACCAAGCCAAGGGTTAGGATCCCCTTACCGGTCACAGGAAAAAAAGAAAAAAAGAAAAATGTTTGTGCTTCAAAGGACACCATCAAGAAAGTCAAAAGACAGTCTATAGAATGGTAGAAAATACTTCCAATACTCCAAAATTCCAAACTCTTTGAGCACCAACATCATGCTCAAAGGAAATGCTCAAGGGAGCATTTCAAATTTCAGATTTTCAGATTAGAGATATTCAAACTGTATGTATTCTACAAATATTCCAATATCAAAAAAAAAAATCTGACATTTGAAACAGTTCTGGTCCCAAGCATTTTGGATAAGGTATACTTAACCTGTATTTGATAAGGGAATTGTACCCAGATTATATTAAGAACTTTTACAACTCAGTAATAAAAAGACAAATAACCCAATTTAAAAATGGTCAAAAGATCTGAACCACATTGCTCCAAAGAACATTTGCAAATGGCCAATCAGCACATGAAAAGATACCCAACATCATTAGCCATCAGGAAAATGCAAATCAAAATCACAATGGCGGGCTACTAAGGAGTGGGGCATTTCTTTGGAAACCAACTCCATTTACAATTTAATAGTACAGCTGTCAGTCTGATAGACCCAACCAGATTGAACAATGTCTTTGTCAATGTAAAATTTATTGTTATTTTTAGGTTTTTGTTAGGATTACAGAGTACTCAGTTTTCTTAGATTAGCAAATTCATAGTAAAAGCTTGTATTTGTGTGATGCTTTATACTTAATTGTTTTTAAAATAGCAACAATGCTCACAAAAACCTTGTGAATCAGATTGTTACAGCTCTTAATTTTATGAAAGTGAAGATTCATCTGTGAGAATTAGGATGAATTATCTGGAGACTTAAAAAATGGCAGAAGGGCCGGCCCGGTGGCGCACTGGAGAGTGTGCTGCTTGGGAGCACGGCGGCGCTCCCGCCAAAGGTTTGGATCCCATGTGGAGACTGGTTCCCGCTCACTGGTTGAGCGCGGTGCGGGCGCAACACCGAGGGTTGTGATCCTGTTACCAGTCAGTAAAAAAGACAAAAAGGAAAAAAAAAATCACAATGGCATACCATTTCATGTCCGCTGAGATGGCTATCATCAAAAAATCAGATAAGAAGAGTTGGTGAACATGTGGAGAAATCGGAACCCTCATCTGCTGTTGGTGGGAATGTAAATAGCACCACTGCTGTGGAAAACAGTCTGGCAGCTCCTTAAAAAGTTAAATGCAGAGTTACCATATGACCTAGCTTAGGTGGAATAAAAACGCAAGAGAAATGAAAACATACATCCACACAATATCTTGTACATAAATGTTCATACAGCATTATTCATAATCGCCCAAAAGTGGAAACCCAAATGTCCATCAACTGATGAATGGATAAACAAAATGTGGTATATCCACACAATCGAATATTATTCAGCCATGAAAAAGAAATGAAGTACTGATACATAGAACATGGGGGAACCTAGAAAACGTTATGCTAAGTGAAAAAAGTCAGTCACAAATGACCACATATTGTAGGGTTGCATTTACATGAAATGTCAGAAGAGGTGAATCTATAGAGACAGCAAGCAGACTAGTGGTTGCCCAGAAGTGGGAGCTTGAGGGAAATGGGGAGGAGTAACTGCTAATGGGGTTTCTTTTGGGGGTGATGAAATTTTTCTAAAATTGATTATGCTGAGGTTGCACAACTCTGAATCTACTATAAACCATCAAATTGTACACTTTAAATGGGTGAATTGTGTGTTATGTAAATTATATCTCAGTGAAGCCATTATTATTTTTTTTAAGTCTGCTGAATTTGTTGCTTATAAACCTCTTCATGATGACAGAATCCGTGCAGTCTAATTAAGCGTCTGTCTTGGCAGCAGCACCACGTGACTAATCCATCACTTTCCCCACTGGCATTACATTTCTTGTCGGGGTGCAATCCCGTCCCTTGCTTGGTAAAGTTGTCTCACCTCAGAGACAGAAAACTAACAAATTAGGCAGTAACTATAGAAAAACAACCCTCCTGAAGTGAAAAAAAAAGGAATGGTTGGGAAGAGTGCATTCTGGGCACAGGGTGAAGCAAATCTTTTCTACAAGCCAAAATCATTAAAGGGTTTTATCTCCAGGGAAACCACAAGGGACCACCATAGAGAGATGCTCCTACAGATGCAAGGGATAATAGGAGCTGAGTTGAGGGCTTTCGCCACTGCCGTGGGAGCCTGGGTAATTTTTGTTTTTACAAGCAAGCTTTTCCCCAGCGACTTTTCTTCCTTCTCCAGTGCAGCAGCCTGTGCAAAGGTGTAGAAGTGCAAGAGAGTGTAGGTCAGCAGAACACAGAGGGGTGCTCAGTAGAACGGAACGGGTGGGGCTGGGGAGGGAGGGAGGCTGGACAGGTCAGTGGGTCACCACCCCCAGGGCTCTGACTCAGGCAGAGGAGTTTGCGTGGTCTCACTGGATGTCGTGAGGCAAGTCACTCACATCTCTGAGCCTGGTTCCACATCTGTAACTCCCTCCTAGAGTGGTAGTAAGAATCCCATGAGATAATACATTGTAACGTGCTTAACAGGGTTCTTGGAATAGAGCAAGTACTGGATAAATATTAGCTGCTATGATGATGTTTCTTTGGCTTCCCCAGATGGCCTGGCATGAGCAAAGTATAACTGAAATAGTGGTGAGAGACTAGACATAAGCGTCTATCTCATCTCCTTCTGGAGCTCCATTAAGGTGGTGGTAAAGAAAGAAAAACGGCCGTGAGAACAGGAGAGGAGCCAGTGAAGGGAGGGAACCGATGGGAGGTGGAGGATGATCTGGGGCAGAAGCAGCTCAAATCTGCAGAGGGGACACTGCCGGAAGTAGGCAGGGTCTCCCACAGAGTCCCAGAAACTCTGGGGGCTCAGAGGCACCAGGCATTGAGGAAAGTGGGGGCCAGGGGTGGAGCAAAAAGAGGGGCCTGGTTGAAAACCAGTGTAGGCGTGCCCGAAGCAGCCAAGCAACTGGTCATCTCCCTGCCACTCACATCCCACTCCCAGAAGACCCGCAGAGGAAGGTCTGTTCTCCAGAGAAACAGCCAGAAACGCCAAGCAGCTGGCTCCCTATAGGACAGGAGGGTGGAGTACTTCTCTGGAAAAACTGGCCTCTAAAAATGGGCATTTTGAGTCTGCCCCCAAAAAGCTGGCTTGCCACCAGAACACCCCAGCAAAACCCACAGTGGACAAGCCTCACCTCCCAGCCCAATCAGGGACACAGACTTTCCCATCAGCTTCCCGGTGCCTCACTCTTGAGATGAATCACCCGCCAAGGATCCCCAGGAACTAACAGGGAAAAAACACCCAGAAACAGAGACAATGCAGGCCGCAGAGCAACACCAAAAGAAACAGACAAAAACGATAACTGAAATTAAGTGTCTGGTGGAAAGTTTGAAAGGTACAGCAAGGAAATTGTTCAGGCAGTAGGCAAAAAGACATAAAAATGGGAAATAGAAAAAAAAAAATGAGAAGGTTTGAACATCAATCTGGGAAGTCAATAGCTGACTGATAAAAGTTCCGGAAAGACAGAAAAGAGAAAATAAAGGAAGGAAAGTTACCTAAGAAGCGGTATAAAAAAATTTCCCAAGCTGAAGTGTGTGAGTCTCTAGCTGAGCGTGCAGTGCAATGGATGAAAAAAAGAAAAGAACGAGGAGGAGGAGGAGAAAAAGAAGGCCTCGTACAAAGATATGGGACGGAGTATCATCGAATTTCTGAGAGCCACACTGGAAGACAGAAACCTGTAGAGCAAAAGCCTTAACGATTCTGAAAGAAAACAACTTTTAACCCAGAATTCTATGCCCAGCTAAGCTACTCATCAAGGGTGAGTATAGAATAAAGATATTTTCAGGGCCAACCCGGTAGCGCACTGCTACAGTGCGCTGCTTGGGAAGCGTGGCTGTGCTCCCGCCGAGGGTTTGGATCCCACATGCAGACCGGTTCCCACTCACTGGCTGAGCGAGGAGCGGGAGCGACACTGAGGGTTGCGATCCGTTGCCGGACACGGAAAAAGACAAAAAGGAAAAAAAAAAAAAAAGAATAAAGATATTTTCAGACATGTGAGAACTACAAAAAAAAAGTATTTTTGTGCACCATTTATCAAAACGTTGCTAAAGAACAATCTCCACTAAACGGGGGCAATAAACCAAGAGCTCTTGCCAACCAGGACTGCAGTGCAAGGCGAGGGCGAGGGGCGTGCAGCAGACAGCGCGGGCGAGGAGCGCGCTGCGGGACCCGAGGGAGCGGGGCCGGCCCAGACATGTGGAGCCGGGGACGCGGTGTGGACAGTGATACTGAGAGGTGGTGCACGTGGCTGTCAGATGGGTTTGGGAAGAACTAGCAATAGGAACATAAGACAACCAGACAAATGAGAAAACAAGGCAAATATTAATTCCAGAAAATCATAAAAGCATGAGAAAAAGAAACTAATCAGATTACAGTACTTGGATTAGTAAATATTTATGTAGTCATGATAACATAAATCCAGAGTATGGATTTAATGAAAATTGCTGTGCTATGACTCCTGGGAGCTGGGGAAGAGGGACGTGGTGGAGCATGGAGATAAAGGCAGGTTGTCACGATCCTGCCCGGGGAGCCAGTGAGATGTCTCGAAGAGGAGCTGAGGAGTGGCTGCTTGTCATATCATGCTAAAGGATGAAAGTGAATACAGAAGAAACAACCTGAGGGCTCATTGTAGCTGCCTCTGGAAAGTGGAACTGGGGTTGGGGCTGGTTAAGACTGGGATAATTTGGGGACTATTGATTTTCGTTCTCAGCCCATTGTACTATTTAATTTTTCAAAACAATGTGTCTGTGTTACTTAGAGAAAAATAAAAATTAATGATCAGTAGGTCTAATTCATCCCTCTTGGCAGTGAAGACACTGAGGCTCAGCAAGTCTAAGGGACATACCCAAGACCCTAGAGTGGCCAAGTCAGGACTGGAGCTGGGTCCCACAAGCCCTCCACTGCCAGGCCATTCTTGGTGCCAATGATGGTCACAAGCAATGGTCACAGGAGAGATGAAAACCGGAACGTTACCACACTGACAAGAGGCATGTCTGCTCGATCCTCCAGCACTGGAAGAACAGTTTTTAAAAAGCTCAATCCATTTACATTATGGCTGGTGAATCCAGTTGAGGTCAGAAGAAATGTATGACCGTAATTGGTATTTATTTGATCCAAAAGCTTTACTTTCAAAGAGAAGGAGAAATATGGGACCAGGGGAAATTCTTCTCAATGACCGTGAATTCCCAGGCCACAAAGCAGGGGAGACAATTTCCATAATACTCCACCTTATTCTGTACACGTTTCCAAGCAGCCTTTGATGCAGCAGTTTAGAAAGCAGCCCAGAGCCTCTTGCTCTAAAACAGATCAGCTGCTCCTGCCCGCCCCTCCCCACGGGCCTCCCACCCCTGTCCACGCCTGCGCCTGCGGCCTCAGCTCCCACCCACCCCACTCCACTGCCCCCTTCTTGGCCTGCGTTTTAGTGGAGGCAGCTCGACACTAGGGTGTGGTGTTTGGGGGTGTCAGGGCTCCTGCTGGGGTGGGCTCATGGAGTTCATCAGCCAGTGAAGCCCCTAGGCTGGTGGGAGACTTTCAAGTGAAAGGACAGTTGCAGAGCAGTGTGAGGGACACCCGGGCTCCCACAGCCCTGGAAAGCTGAAGGACATTGCTTAAGCTTCAGGCCCTCGTGTCAGAGCCCTGGCCCCCACTCCTGTCACACTGCCTCTCCTCTGGGCCCTGCTCTTTTTGGTTCTGCTTCTTGCTTACGGCCTTTGTCGCTGCTGTTCCCTCTGTCTGAAACACTCTTCCCTTGAGGTTCCAGATCACCGCGCTGACCACACTGGGCTTTGTCATCTGCTGTAGGTGAGCTTCTCCCCTCTGGGCTGTGAGTCTCTCAGGGGCTGGACCGGGTGTAGACCAGGATCTGAGGGCCCTGGGCACAGCGAGAGCCATGCAGTGCAAAGTCAGTTGATGCCTGTTGAATGAAGGAAGAAAGGGACGAACAGGTAACGTCGGGGCTTGGAAGAGGGAGTCCAGCCTCATGCCCTGGACAAACCACCTTCACCTAGAGAGCGGTTTCTCACAGGGCTGTCCCATGACACCCTGGATCAGAGCCACTTGGAGCAACTGCTACAAATGCAGATTCCTGCTCCCTCTAAGGCCTTCTAACATTGGAAACTCCCACACCAGGGCTGCATCTGGGCTTAACACCCTTCCTCTAGGGTGGCAGCCTTCTACTGGGCTGGTTCATATATTTGCAGCCCTTAATCCTGATCACAACGGGTTTCTGTCTGGGTATTCTCGGCAGGTGTGGAAGAAACAGGGCCCAGACTGCAGCACCTCCTGCTGTGAGGACTTTCAGGCAGGCAAGCTTGAATGCATGCAGTTCCCTGTGCCTCCGTTTCTTCACCAGCATAGTCAGGGCTTCTACCCTGACTTCCCAGAGGGTTATGAAGGTCAAGCCACTGTATAAGCACCCTCAGCAAACTCCAAAGCCCTGCAGAGCCAGGAGGCAGCCTCACAATCAAGAGCACTAAGGGAGGCCTCAAATAGGCAGGGCGTGGGGCCGAGCACAAGATCACTGCAGGGTGGGGGGTAGGGAGACACAGGCACTGGTGGACCCTCTCCCAGTGGGCCCTCTCCTGACTGACCCACTTCCTTCCACTTGCCATAACCACCCGGGTAAGGAAGGCACCACCATTGACCAATGGGGAAACTGAGTCCCAGACAGCACTGGCAGGACTTGCTTATAGTCCTTGGCAGAGTTGGGACTTGAGCTGGGGCCTCCTGCTTTTTCTCAAAGACAGGAGAGGCCCTACCCCATGACAAACTTTCAAATTTTCATTGCAGCCAATATCCCCTTCAAAATATAAGACTGGAGTCTTGAGAGGGCTCTGCTCAGAGGAGCTGGTTGGGTTGGGTCCTGGCGCCCCCTAGTGACGTTCTTTAGGCTTTCTCCACTGGACACAGCTGGGTAGATGCTTCAAGGGCTTGTGTGTGGGAGGAGGGGGGAGGGGGGAGGGGGAGGTCCTGACAAGCTGCAAGAGGCTGTCCTGTCTGGTGGAAGGGGCCAGAGGCCTGCACTCTCCCTTGGATTCACTGTGAAACCTTGGACAAGACCCTGAGAACAACCAAACCAAATCATCAGGGAAGATTAGAGCAGAAGGAACCTCGGAGACTAAATGCACCCACCCCAACCCCACCACATACACGCTCATTACACACGGGAGGAAAGAAAGGCCTAGGAAAGCCAGGCAGGTGTGACATGTGCGCATGAGTGGACGCAGAGGTGCCGGGGAGGAGCCTCATTGAGGACTGGCTGGTCCTGGAGAGGGGGCTTCAGGACAGGGGAACCTGTTCTCCCAGAGTCTCCGTCAGCCCCTCCCCTCTCCCCTCACTGTCTCCGCCGTCCTCCCTGCCCACAGCCCAGCCTGGGCTTTTCTCATCATCACCTAATGACGTTCTCAGCTCCTCAACACACATGCACACACAACACACACACACCCATAGACCCCTTTCCTCACCACCTACTCCTGATTTCTCTCCTCCCCTTTATAGACCAATTTTTATTTTGTATTTTTTATAGTATAAAGAATGCTGCTGTTATTAAAAAGTCATATTTAACTAAAATTCTGTGCTAATATTTTTTAATTCTTTTTTTTTTTCCTTTCTGTCTTTTTTTTTTTCCTTTTTGTCTTTTTTTTTTCCTTTTTGTCTTTTTTTTTTCCTTTTTGTCTTTTTTTTTTCCTTTTTGTCTTTTTTTTTTCCTTTTTGTCTTTTTTTTTTCCTTTTTGTCTTTTGCGCCGCACTCTACCGAGTGTGCCACTGCGCCGGCCCCTTTAATTCATTTTTAAGTGACATATTGATTGCACATTTTTATGGGGTACAGAGTTATATTCAATATAGTGGGGGGGTTCGGGTTTTTTTTTTTTTTTTTTTTTTTGATGGCTGGCTGGTACAAAAGATCTGAACCTGTGGCTTTGGTGTTATAAGGCTGTGCTCTAACCAACTGAGCTAACTGGCCAGCCCTATATTTCAATATATATATATATATATAAAATACATACACAATGTGTGATGATCAAATCAAGGTAATTAGCATTTTTATCATTGTAAAAATGTATCAGTTCTGTGATGAGAGCGTTTGAGCTCCTCTCTTCTAGACATCTGAGAACATGTGATAAATTATTGCGCTGTTGTAGATCACTAGAAGTTATTTTTCCTATCTAGCTGTGATTTGTATCTGTTAAGCAGCCCCTTCCTATCCCCCTCCCCTTCCCAACCTCTGCTAACCCCAATTCTACTCCCTACTTCTATAAGCTCAACTTTTGTTTATTTAGCTCCCGCATGTGAGTGAGAACATTCGGTACTTACCTTTCCGTGCAGGACTTACTTCACTTAACATAATGTCCTCCAAGCTCATCCATATTGCCGCAAATGGCAGATTTTATTCTTTTTATGGCTGAGCAGTATTCCATTGTGTATATATATACCACATTTTCTTTATCCAATCATCTGTCAATCAACTTAGGTTGATTGTATATGTACATATCTTGGCTAATGCGAAGACTGCTGCAATAAACAAGCAGATGCAGATATCCCTTCAGTATGCAAAATTCTGTTTCCTTTAGAGCCCAATTTTTTTTGGTGGCTGGCCAGTATAGGGATCCAAGCCCTTGACCTAGGTGTTACACCACGCTGTAACCAGGTGAGCCACCCAGCCATCCCTGGAGCCCAAGTTTTAGGAGACAAGTTTCATTCACTCTGTCTCCTCCTTCACACCTCACAATCACTCCCACGTGCTTCTTGTTCCTAAATCCAGTCGACACCTTTTAGTCTCACTCTCAGCTCGTTCAGCCCAGCTGGTCACCAACTCCCCTTTCCTGGCTTTCTTCTCACCCGTGGCTGCTTTCTTCCCAGGGTCCATGCTCCACTGCATCCTCAGACAGCCCCTCCCATGTAGGACTCCACTCAGACGTCTGTGCTGGCAGCACCTCCTCTCCGTTCCCAGTGTGGAGTTCCCTTCTGAGCACAGCCCCAGGAATCTGCCCCTACCCTGCCTGGCATCTCAGAGATGACTCCTCAAATCCAGCACCCTAAAAGCCTCTTTCTCCCATGTTCCCGTCTCAGCATGTCATCCACTTGGGCCAGAGACCTGGGCAAAGTCCTGGTTCTAGGCTGAAACTCCCGTGAGAAGGAACCTGGACACGCTGTGAATGGCACCTGGGTCAGCAGAGCCCAACCAGCAGACAGCACGCTTCATCCGCCTCTAAGTTTGCTCCTTATGCTGGGCTTTGCTGCGTCTCCTGGAGGCTGGAGCAAGTGGGGTCAGGTGGGACTCTGCTCTCTGGTGAGCCTGCCCGGCCCGGGCCCCAACACGACTTCTCCACACACCAAGCCCACCCCCACCATGCCGGCGCTCTCTGGACTCCAGGCCTCTGCACGTGCTGTTCCTTCTGCCTGGGACACTCTTCCTCAGTACTGCCACCTTCTCATTCTTCAACACCACAACGGAGTGCCACTCCCTTTGGGAAGCCTTCCCTGATGCCCCAAGCTGGTTTGGGCCATCCTTGAATGGCATGCCGTGTGACCTGAACCCTGGCCCTCTCAGCCCCAGGGAATTTATTTTAGTTTCTCAAATATGAAAACCTCTTTCCCACCCCAGAGCCTTTACACATACTGCTTTTTATGCCAGAACCCATCTCTGTCCACCCTGTCCTCAATTTTTATCCAGGAAAACATCCCTGCCTCCTCAGGCTGGCCAGAGGCCTCCTGGGTCTCCCAGGGCCCAGGCTCCCTCTGTCCCAGCACTGGCCCTCTGTCGTCACAGTCTGCACTCATGTCTGTCTCCTGCAAGGACACGCCTAGTCACTGCTAGTGCTTGCTCTGGCAGGCACTACTCTAAGCACTTCGCACATATTCATCCTGTAGTGCATGTAATAGTCCCACTGTTATCCCTGCTTTACAGATGGGGAAGTGAGAGCCTGTGTCCTCCACCCAAGTCCAGAGCCAAGTCCATGGTCTGTGCCTTGCAGGGCTGCCCTGACCCTGAGCTCCATGAGAACAGATGCCTGCAAATCTGGTTTAAATGGGAACCAGCCTCGGAGCTGTTCCCCACCCTGCCAGCGCTGGATGAAGGCTGTGCATCCCCTTTCATGCTGTTTATTCTTTTGAACAAATTGTGAGTTTTACAAGACACTCAAGGCCTGTGGTGGCAAACACATGTTCCCATGGCGAGAGTCATCAGACCTGCTGGGCAGAGGTGCTGTCAGTGCAACTGGAGGGCCACCCAGGCCTGTTCCTGCCCCTGCCCTTCTGTGTGCTGCAGATGCCCTCAAGCAGGCTCACATCCTGGCTGCCTGCGGACCACCGAGGAGAGAGGCCACAGCTGCTTCTCTGTGGCTCCCTGACCCCACTCCAGCGTCCCCTTCACATCCCTGGCCCCCACACTCACGGGATGACTCCCCCACTCTGCAGAAGCTGGAGCCTCACAGCATCCTAGGAAAGGGCACTGCTATTATGTCCACTCAGCAGAGAAGGAAACTGAGGTTTGGAGGGGAGGCAACTTGCCCAAAGTCACATGACTGGTTAGTGGAGAAGCTGGGAGTGAGAACTCAGGTCTTCTGGCTCCAAATCTGATACTTCCCGCACAACATCACCTAAGCCTTCAATACCAAGAAAGCAGAAAGGTTTTGTATCCCTCGTGCCTGGCATGTTGTCCTCCACTTACACTGTCCTGAAAAAGCCTGAAGCACTTGGAAGCAAGTCTCTCGCCTCCCCAGGCCTCAGTTTCCCTTCTGAGCAACAAGAGGGGCAGGTCCAGGGCTCTTCAGCCTTCGTGCTCCCGAGGAAAGAGCAGGCCTGGCTGTGTGACCCCAGGCACCCTGATACTTGTCATGTCACACCCTCTGAATGGTGGCCCGGTTGGTGATAAAGTTTTTTACATCCTTTTTTTCTACCAGTTTTACAGGTAACCCTCAGAAGTGTCCAAAACAACGGAGGTTGTTTTAGTCTAACATGCTTCCTCAACCAGAACTTTGTTTTTCAAAATAAAGTAACAAGTGTAAAATGTGAAACTACATGAAGACTCAAATATGAGGCAACCTCCTCTTTTCTGAGGGATAAATTTGGGGAAACCACTTACTTTATATTCAAGCATATACGGTGACTGTCCCTTCTCAGAGGCCTGGAGGAGCACCCTGGTTGCAGGAGGCCTCCTTTGTTGCAGTGTTCCTACCACAGTTTGAAGGACGGGGACATGCATGGACCTTCCCATGTCTACTGTCAGACTGCTTCTCTGGCCCATCAGTCACCGCACCCCCTTGCCCTGTGCTCCAGCCACACCTGCAGCAGGCCCTCTCTGAGGCCCCCAAGAGGACTGTGGGTTCATGGGGACAGCTTCTGGGAGGGGAGGGCTGCAGAGCCAGGTGGGTCAGGACAGGCATCTGAGAAGGTGTTTTGCCATGTCGGATTTGAGATGTGGGGCTGGTAGTTCTCCCCTTGCATCTCACACACATGGATCCATTCTCCACCGTGCTCCGTGACCAGAGGGCTGGTTCCCAGGGACAGAGTCTCCAGGACACCTTCGCTCTCTGGCTTCCAGCAGGAGACCAGAGGGCAGGAGGAGATAGAATTTGGAAGATGTGCCACTACACCCTGTACCAACTACCACTAAATAAGAGGCATGGTGCTAAAGGGACCTCTATGGACTTTGGAAACTGCATTCACCACACCTGGGGTTGCAGCTCTGACCCATTTACTGGGGAACAGGTAAGGCATCCAGTTTTGAATGGGCCCAGAATAAGAGAGGGCTCTGCACTGGGTCCAGGCTATGGTGAGAGCTGTCCTGTCATACGGGCCTGATGACCCAATAGATCCTATGGAGCTCGCAGTGTCTGGGGAAGATTGAGGTGGGGGTAGGGTCCTTGGCACAGACCTTTACACGTCAGCATGCCCTCTTCTACCAGCATCTCTTCAGCATTGGTAAAGCACCTCAGTCTGTCTACTGGGCCCTGGTAGAGACTGAGCCCCGTGGCCATGGGACACCAAATGGCTGTGTGACCTGAACTGCTGGCTGATGTCTTCCTGTTGCCCAGCCACCCCAGCTCTGTGCCCGAGGAGGCTCACCTGTGTGGACTATATCAAGGGGCTCCTTGGCCCTCTGACTTCGGGTTGGGCTCAGCGTTGAGGAGCCCCCACAGAAGACTAGGAGGTAGAGGGGCCGGCCTGTGGCTCACTCGGGAGAGTGCGGTGCTGAGAAGACTAGGAGGTAGGAGGAGAGAGCAGTTCTCCCAGGTCCCTTCCTGAAGGATTTCCTGTGAGGGAAGGTCACCTCTCTCTTAGGCAACTTCTCTGCATGACTCTACCCTTCCAGGTTCCACTAACTGCAGCCTAAGGATGCTAATGGAGTCTCTAGGTCCTGCACTCTCCCGTGTGGCTTCCTCCTCCCTACCAAATATTTTTATTCGTTCCTTTACTAAGACCCCTTAAAGTATCTTAACCTGAGTATGCTATCCATTTCCTGTTGGGACCCTGAATGATAATACAATTGCCCATTACAAACTAAGTGTGCAGGCTTCTAAAATGGTCCCGAGAGTCCTGCCCCCTGTTGTGCATGGTCTATATAATCTCCTCCCCTTGAGTCTAAATATGATGGAATAGTCACTCCTGTGGTTATGTTATATAAGACTCTATCATAGCAGACAGGACTGACATTTGCTGGCTTTGAAGAAGAGCTGCTGTATTGAGAAGGCCACGTGACTAGGACTACAGGGTGGCCTCTAGGAGCTGACAGTGATTCCCAACTAATAGCCAGCAAGAACATGGGGACTTCAGTCCTACAAATGCAAAGAACTAAAGTCTGCCAGCAATTTGAGTGTTCCTGGAAGAGGATGTCAAGCCTCAGATGAGATTGTTGTCTAGTCTGACATCCTGATTTCAGCTTGGTGAGACCAGGCAGAGAACCCTGTTATGCAGTTTCTCACCTATGGAAACTGTGAGATAATACATGGTGTTGTCTTTTTTTTTTTTTTTTGTCTTTTGTCTTTTTCTGTGTCTGGCAACGGATCGCAACCCTCAGTGTTGCCCCCGCACCGGACCGGGGACCGGCAACAGGATTGCAACCCTCGGTGTTGCTCCCGCACCTTGCTCAGCCAGTGAGCGGGAACCGGTCTGTATGTGGGATCCAAACCCTCGGGCGGGAGCGCTGCCGCGCTTCCCAAGCGGCGCACTATCCAGTGCGCCACCGGGCCGGCCCCATGGTGTTGTCTTAAGCCATTAAGTTCACAGTAATTTGTTATACAGCAATACAAAATTAACACACGGGGTTTTTATCTGCTCTTCCAAATCATGAAGCTGGGTTTGAGCAGCATCACTCAACATTGCACTCAGCATGCAGAGTGTCCAGCATTCAGTGCAAATGCATGCACAAAAGTGGGCTGGAACAGGTCCACAAGTCACAGGTAAATTATATGAGCACTTGGCCTAGGCTCCAAAGGAAACTGCTCCTGCTGCCATCTGTTTGGGGGAAGTCCCTGTGACCAGTTAACAGAAGAGAAATCACTAGAAACCTATTGCAAGTGGGTGTGCATGGCATGCCAGCACCAGCCAGAAGTGCATGGAGGCTGCATTGCAGCTCCACTCAGGGGCTGCCCTGAAAGACAGTAGTGAAAGGAGATCCTCCTGTGGGCAGAACGTCAGCTGGTACCTTTCTTCTTTTTTTTTTTTTATAAAGATGACCGGTAAGGGGATCTCAACCCTTGGCTTGGTGTTGTCAGCACCACGCTCAGCCAGTGAGCTAACCGGCCATCCCTATATAGGATCCGAACCCGTGGCCTTGGTGTTATCAGCACTGCACTCACCCGAGTGAGCCATGGGGCCGTCCCAACTGGTACCTTTCTGATTGCCCACTTCAGTGGAAGGAGAGATAGCCTGAGGTGTGGATCTACATCTGTTTATGGGTGCTCAGGGACTTGGAAAGAATGAGATTGGGGGCTGGCTGGTTAGCTCAGCTGGTTAGAACTCAACGTTGTAACACCGAGATCAAGGGTTCAAATCTGCATATCGGCCAGCCATCAGAAAAAAAAAAAGAATGAATGGGATTGAAAAACTGGTGACAAGGAGGTAGGTATGTGTGTGAAGATAGGCACAGTGTGTGAAGATCCTAAAAATAGGCACAGTGTGTGAAGATCCTCATGTTCCATGTAAATGTCCTCCAGAGGGCAACCTCTGCGGAGGATGCTCTCGAAAATTAAGTGAACAAGATTTCTGTGAATATCTGTTAAACTCCTTCCCCAGTTGGTCCTGTCCTTGCTCAACACCTTAATGAACTAAATGACCATGACAGCAGGTGTCTTACTCTGCTTGGGCTGCCATAACAAAATACCACAAGCCAAGTGGCTTAAACAATAGAATTTATTACTCACAGTTCTGGAGGCTGGGAAGTCCAAGATTAAGTTTCTGGCAAGATACATTTTATTCTGAGGCCTCTTCTCTTGGCTTGTAGGTGGTGGCCACCTTGCTGTGTGCTCACGTGACTTCTTTGTGCACATGGGTGGGGGGGTTGGGGGAGAAGAGCTCAGGTGTCTTTTCTTAGGCCACATCCTAGGCCCCACTCCTATGACCTCATTTAACTTTAATTACTCTCTTAGAGTGATCTCCATATACAGCCACTGGGACTAGGGCTTCAACATATGAATTTGGGGGGACACAAATATTTAGTCCATAACCACAGGGATAGAGACTTTTCATAGGCTCAGCAACACAAACTTCTTCTCACTGAAGCTGATCTAGCTACTGCTACCAAGTGCCCAGTAACAGACCAATGCTGCCCAGTGGTGCCCAAATGACACCATTCCTCAAGAAACTACAGTGATGGCAAGTTGGTTACATTGGACGTTTTCCATCATGAGGGGTGCAGCAATTCCTCATGGAATCTGGATATGGATTTGCCTTCTCTGCTGGATGCTTCTGCCAGTACCGCCATCTGTGGCCATGTGGAAGGCCTTTTCCGTGGCCACACTGTGTTGCCTCTAACCCAGGAACTCCATTAACAGTGAGAGAAGTAAAGCAATGGGCTTGCACCTAGCAGCTAGCCTGAGGGGTGGCGGAATGAATGGCCTGCTGAAGGTTCTGTCACAACACCAGCAGGGGGACAGCCCCGTGAGGTGGGGACCATAGGAGTAGGACAAGGGTGTGGGCCTTAACCAGACCAGTACACGGTGCTGTCTCCCACCAGGAGTGTGCCCACCCACTCTTTTTTTAAAAAAAAAAAAACAGCCTTATTGAGATATAATTCACATGCCGTATAATTCGCCTATTTAAAGTGTTCAGTTGGGAGGTTTTAGCATATTCACAGAGTTGTGCAACCTCACCACAGCCTACTCATTCTTTTACTTTCCCATCCTTGCAACATAACAAATAATGTTGGAGCTCTGCCCAGATTTCCTCAGATTCCTTTCTTCCATTCCTTTTTTCCAGGGGCCTCTCCTGGTTTGGGTGTGTTTTTGCTTCCAACAGCCACATCTGAGGCTCTTTTTCAGAGACATCTCTTGGACTCCCAGAGCCTGCTTGGGCCACAGGCTCAGGCACCTAGAAGTGCCTGGGAATTATCTTCACCCCTGGGGCAGCCCTTAACCAGTGGCTGAGGGGAAAGGGTTCTGGAAGCCCAGTTCTCTTGCCTCCTGTCCACAGAACTCCAAGGCGTGGCTTATACTCCGAAGCTCCCCGTGGGCTTGGGCCAAGGCCGAGACCTGCCTGAACTTGCATCCCTCCTTGGCTTCTTCCCCGTCCCTGTCCTGCTTCCTCCTCTCCCTCACTGGTCTCCCCTGGGAGCACTTCCTTCATAAGTCACTTGTACCTGAAACCTCATCATTTTGAGGTTTGCTTTTGAGGAATACAAACTAAGAATCCTTGGGCTCAGTCGGTTTGGAGTTCTTATTTCTCAAATGTCTGCACCAGGAGACACAGCCACGATTCCACTCAGTTAGAAACTGGGTCAAGAGAGAAGGCAGGGATTGTAACCAGAAAATTCAGAGTGTGATGTACTTACCTCCAGAACTTGTCACTGTTAACCCAGCCTGGGCTTCATGACAGTCACAGAAGTGGTTTTAGTAGTAAAAATAATAATAAAAGATGGTTTCCACCCCCACAAAAAACCAACCAAACAGAAAAGAACCTGGGGCTACCTGTTGTCCACTCGGAGCTCCTTGAGCTACTGAACTCACAGGCAGAGTCGCCATGGTGGGCTGAGTGAGTGATCTTGATTGCCAAGCAGCAATTGGGCTCTGCTGCGCAGTGGGGAAAGGAGACCCAGGCCTGGAACCTGGGCATTCACAGGGGTCAGGGAGAGGTGCTCCCACATCCTCCGGCAGCAGTCAGTGGGACACTGCGGCAAGCAGCAAAGGCAGGATGGCCAAGACGCAGCCTGGTAGGGATGGAGAATTGGGTCACCTACCAAGCACAGAACCACCACCAGCCGAGGTGCTCAGGGAGAGTGAGAGGAACATGGGAGGGGTGCTAGAAGAAAGAAGCGATGCCTCCATCAGCTGCAGATGGGACTTGTGTTTCTGATCGACTGATTTCTTTCCCCATCTCTTGCCATCTAGCTAGGTCGAGCTCTGGGTGAGTGTGTGATGGAACTGACTTCACTCCATGATGATACAGTGGCTGATGGGCTTCGTGTCCCTCCCCTATTCTGGAGATGAGAGTTTCTTGCTCTGAGAGCAGGGCAGGAAGAGACGTTGCGTGGCAAAGGGGTGGACTGTGATAGTTACTGTCTGTCTGACCCTCCCCAACTATTCCACCCTGTTCTTTACCGCAAGAGGCTGAGCTCGGACACTGTGAACTGCATCACCCAGGCTCCTTTGCCCTCTGGCTTCCAGCTGGGTTTGGCCAATGGAAGGCACTAGCAGGAGATCAGCCAGTGAGAGGATAGCAAGGCAGGGCTGTCTCTGCCTAGTCCTTCTGTGCTCTGGGCTAATTTTTTTGGCTACAGTTATATCTCTTCATGATCACAGACGCCACACGGCAGGCCCTCCTCCACAGGCTCCAGCTTGCTCTGGGCTTTGGGAACATTCTTTTCTCCCCTTGTCCCTTCAGCCCTAGGGGTGGTCATAGATTCCTACTCCTGCTAGTCTCTGAGTGCCTCAGTATCACTTGTTGGTTCCCTTAATTCTGCCCACAACTCTGAGACTAGGCTCCTCATTAAAATCTCTTGAACCTTCAGAGTGGCTTCTTCTCCCTACCAGAACCCCCACACCAGGACAGCTTCCGGACATGCAGTTAGAGAGGTTGAATCAACAAAGGTGACACAAGTCCAGAGCTGAGGCTAGCCCTCGCTGCATACTAGGAGCATAAGGATGTGGATCTGCACGCACAGCCCCAGAGAAAGAGCATCGGCAAGAAGAAAGGAGGCTCCAGGACCCACCTGGGAGCTCTAGCACCCAGAGGGCAGGCAGAGAAGAGGAAAGAGCAGCAATGGAGGAAGAAGGAGTGGCCATGAGGCAGGAATCAGGTGACAGCGCTGTCCTGGCAGTCTAGAGAAATGCACGCAAAACATGTTAGGAGGTCGAGGGAGCAGAGGACAGAGAACTGATTTGTCCATGAGGTCATCGCTGGTGATCTCAATGGGTGAGTCAGATGTGATCCTTACCTGTGGGAACCCACAGAAGAGGCAAGTGCAGTGGTGTCTTGGAAGGGAAGTGCAGGGCTCGCCTGGCTGCCAAGGAGAGCAAGGCTGGGCTTCCAGGAAGGCTCAGGACAGGCCCTGTGGAGGAATGATGAGGCTCGAGGGAGATGGGGGACCCAGGCAGAAGATGCTGCATAAGCAAGGCCTGGAGGCAGTTTGGGAAATTCTAAGCAATGGGGACATAATGGCCTAGAAGACCCTGGAACAGTCAGCTGGACTTGGAGGCATGAGAGCCTGGGGTCCTGGGACTTTGTCCCAGAGTAGTGGGGAGCCAGGGAAAGGTTTGATGTGGGGGAGTGCTCAGATCTGGTTATTAAGACTCTCACCGGAATGTGTGAGAATGTCCATCATCTCATCCTGAGAGCCCAGCACGAGGCCTGACGCATTGTAGGCGCCTACTAAATGCTATTGACTCTGTGGCTGGAACATGGGCTGTTTCTGATGTTGCAGATGGTGGCTCACATCGCTCCATGACTGATGTGAATATGCCATGGTAGTAACAAATTTACTCCAAATTGAAAAAAAAAAAAAAAAATCTAAGAGCCAGATGTAGAAAAACACTGACTTCAGTAAAGACTGACAATTGAAATGGCCAGGATTTCAAAACCAGGTATGTTTCACACACCAGAAAGAGGTGTTATGATCTCTTTTTTTCCCCTTGGGAGGGAGGGGCTGGGGGCAGTTGTTCCAGCAAATGGATGACAGTGTTGGGAGGCGACTCAGTGTTTGCTGGGCAACTGGACTATAGCTGGTAATTAGTCGTCCATGACTGTGGAAAAACAGCCAAGTCCACACATAGTGTTCCATGGGCTGCATGTACTACCAAGAAGAAAGAGATAGGGACAGAGATGAGAGAGACAGAGAGAGAGAGAAAGAGAGAGATGGAGAGACAGAGAGAGAGAGAGACAGAGATGAGAGAGAGAGGGAGAGAGAGAGAACAGATTTTTCTGATTCCAATTAAAAAAAGAAAAGACACCACCCAGCAGCTAATTACTCACAGGACAGTGCCTGCGCCTGCTCAAATGCAAGAGCTGACATGATAAAACGTTAGCATCTTGCGATCTGATGTTAATAAAATGTAGCACAAAGGCACAGAGGAGTTTTACATCTGCTCACAGGATGCTGTACAGCTTGGGGAACCTCCCCACCCTGCCTACCCCATCTCTAGGTCGCCAGAGCTGGTGTGGAATCCCCAGTCCTGGGCTTGGGGGAGAAGCAAAGGATGTCACTGCGTGGAGGGTCCAGAAGGAGGGAGAGGTGAGGCTGGAGCCTGCTTGCCAGGATGCCCCCTGCAGACGGGCCAGCCATGTATGTACCGCCAGCCAAGGGTCTCTCTGAATGCAGAGGACGCAGCGTGGTGGCCCTGCTTGAGAAGAAAATCGTAGCAGGAGAAACGTTTAAGAAATAAAGTTAGCAGCACAGTCTGCCTTCCATATTCACAGGTCCCACATCCACAGATCCAATCAACTACGGATTGAAAATATTTGGAAAAAAAAGAAAAGAAAGAAAAGAATACAAATAAGAAACAATACAGTAAAAAAACTATTTATGTAGCATTTACATTGTTGTGAAGGTTAATTCTAGGTATCAACTTGGTTAGGTGAAGGAATGCTGAGAACCCTGGTAAAGCTCTCTTTTCAGGTGTGTCCATGAGGGTGTTTCCAGCAGAGATTAGTGTGAGAGTCTGAGTGGCCTGGGTGGGAAAGACCCGCCCTCAGTGTGGGTGGGAACCATCCAATCCGCTGGGGGTCTGGAGAGAACAAAAGACAGAGGAAAGACGTGAAGCTCTCTCTCGATCCGCTGGAGCTGGGACACACTCTTCTCTCCTGTCCGCGGACATCAGAGCTTGAGACCCTTCAGCTTTGGGTTCCAGGACTTACACCAAAGACACCATTGGCTTCTCTGGCTTTGAGGCCTTCGGACTTGGACTGAGCCACGCTATAAGCATCGAGTTTGCAGACAGCCTGGACTTTTAAACAAAAAAATAAATTTCCACTGTACCAGAAACTGTGTGAGCTAATTCCCCTAATAAATCCCCTCTCATATATTTATAACATATCCTATTGATTCTGTCTCTTTGGAGAACCCTGACTAATACAATTGTATTGGGTGTTATGTCTAGACATGATTTAAAGTATATGGGAGGATGTGTGTAAGTTATATGCAAATACTATGCCATTTTATAAAAGGGACTTGAGCGTCTGGGGATTTGGGTATCCCAGGGAGGTACAGGAACAAATACCCCGCGGATACTAAGTGACAACTATAATAGCAATAGATTGAAAACAATCTAAATGTCTTTTAGTAGGGTTGAGAAAATTAAGGTGCATCAAGTCAATGAAATACTACACAGCTGCTAACAAGAATTAAGACATGACGATCTCCAAGCTCTACTACAAAAGTTCATAACTGGGGTCCTGGAGCAAATTAAGGGCTCTGTGAACTTGGATGGGAAAAAAATCACATCTCAATTTTCACTAACCTCTAACTATAATTCAGTATTTCCTTCAATTATGATTGTAGAACACACACTCCAGTAGAATTAGCTGTGACTTGGTCACCGATAGAAATCACAGATGTTCTCATATTACTTTACAGTTGTTGCAGGTATCTCAAAAGGTCAATTACATCAGTACTTTGAAACTATTAGTAACGATTAGACCCATTGCTGGATCTTGTTGTCTAATGTGCTAGTCAAGAAGTATGTGTACTATAAACCACAAGTGTATTTCTTTATTTTGACAAGTGTATTAAACCTAATTGCTTTTCTCTCTAACCTCATGGGTTTTATTTTATCCACTTACAGCACTGCTCTGAGAATTGTTCATAGGCTTCACCAGACAGACAAAGGGGTCCATGCCACAAAAAATAAAAAGGCCCAGAAACCCTGATCTGGTGTTAATGAACAGAGTAACATGCGGAAAGAACAGTGTGGATCATATGCTACTGTTTATGTGTTTAAAAAACAGATCAACGGAATAGAATAGAGAACCTAGAAACAGATCCCCATAAATATATGTAATTGGTTTTTGACAAAGGTGCGAAAACAATTCAGTGGAGGTATATATGGTGCTGGAGCAATTGGACGTCCATAGGCAAAACAATAAACCTCAGCTCACACCTCACACCTTGATAAAAATTAACTGAAATGTAAAATTGAATCTAAATAAATTGGGTGGATCGTACCAAGGTCAATATTCTGGTTGTGATATTACACTACTGTTTCGTACAGTATTATCATTGGGCGAAACTGGGTAAATGATACGTATGATTTCTCTGTGTTATTTCTTACAACTAAATATACATCTATAATTATTTCAAAATTAAATTTTAATTTTAAAAATAGTTTGTACATGTACAAATCATCTCTGGAAGGAGACACAAAAAAGAGGGGATGTTTCTGAGGGAGAGAAATGAGGAAGGGTAACAGAGCTGGGAAAAAAATCCATTCCTGGCTTACACTTTTAAATTGTTTACCATTTTATGCATTATTTATATTCAGAATTAATTAATTTTAAACAAAAACAAACAGAAAGCGTGGAGAAAGATGAAGAAATGACCATGAGTAAAGCACTAATACTGAAAAACTTCCCTCCTACCTTGTGAGAGGGTTAAATCTTAAGTTTTAATATACTATTAATATTCATGTTTTTAAAAACTCAATGTCATGCTTTCTTTGTTCACTGTTCTCAAAATAAAATTAAAGCATTTGGAAATTTTTGAAAAAATGATTTCACTCCTTGTGTAAGACCTGAGCTAGGTGTTCTTTGTACTCAGCCTGTCCACACCATTGAAACCCAGCTGGGCTGGGTGGACCGCAGTTGGGCAGCAAGTCCTGCGGGGGGTCCCACTTCCCCAAGACTCACAACTCCCCCTCTCTGAGAGGCAGGAGAGCACAGTGTGGTTAGGAACTTAGCTCTGGACTTGGGGGGGGGGCTTGAATTTATTCCCAGCTCTGCCACTTATTGACAGTGTGACCAAGGACAGGAACCTAACCTCTGTAGGCCTCAGTTTTCCCATCTGTAAGATGAGGCACTGTAGTGCCTGTCTTGAGGGGTCACTGTGAGGATTCCCAGAGAATTTATGGAAAGCGGTCAGCACAGTGCCTTGCATGTGGGGAACCACAGGTGGTGGCCTTTGTGAGTCCTAGCCTCCTGACATAGTCTTAAAAAAGACACAGCCTTCAATCACCTAACGACACAGGTGCATATACTGTGCACAAAGAGGTGGCATCAGAGGAGGTATTTCATACAAGAGCTCCTGCATCCTCAGGACACTCCTGAACCAAGGAGGCAAAGGGAGGCTTGCAGAGGTTTCCTGTGCCCAAGAGCACACAGCTAGGAAGGGGCAAGGAGAAAGAGTGGGGTCCAAGGACTCTGGGCCTTGGCTCAGGAGAGGAGGCCTTGGCTCATTCTAAGGTCTCTGAGCAGCTCCCCAGTAAGAGGGGCGTAGGCTTAGGCCCCGCAGGATCATAGTGCCCAGGAGCAGAAGGAGCTGTGAGAATCCCCAGGGCTGCAGGGAGAAGACCTCATCCCAGGCTCTAGGCCCAGAGGGGTGCATTTTTTTCTCCAAAAGGGTGCAGATTATCCCCACCCCACTCTCCAGAAGAACTGGGAACCTCATGGTGGGAGGGCTTCTCTCCAGTGGGGCTTAGGGGACCAAAATCCAGAGGTGCAGCCTTAAAAGATACCCACCACCACTCTGCTCCACCCTGGTTACAAATACAAGCACTCTGCCAATCTTTCTTAGCTCATCCACTGGGGCTCATGAAGAACCCCAGGCCACAGGGGAAGCTCAGGCAACGGGACCACCTTCTGGCTTAGCGGGAGGTTATACCTGAGACCCTAAGGGCTCTTCCCACCGACTCACCATGATGCCAACTTCAGGATCCTCGCAGGCGGCCTTGTGTGCTATGGGCAGTGCAGTGAGCAGTGTGCCAGGAGGCAAATGTCCTTGGGCTGCTCTCCCCATGCTGTGCTAGAATATTCTCAGAAACCAGGTGCATTCATGAGTTCTGTGTTCAAAAAAAATCTCAGGATGGTAACTCAGGGCAGAACCAATATTAAAAATTCTGCAACTGGGAGGTGTCGGTGATGGGCCATAATAATCATATACAGTGTATATTGACAAAATAAAAATTTAACAAAAAAAATAAATAAATAAAAAATAAACAATCTGGGAAAAAAAAAAAAATTCTGCAACTGGCACCCAGGGGTGTATGTTGCCCTCTACACACCTAAGGCCACACTTCTACTTGGCACTCTGCCACCGACAAACTATGTGACTTTGGCAAAATCACCATCCCTCTCTATGCTTTTCTTTTATGAGATAGGGATGATAAGGACCTATTGCATGGGTTGTGGTGAGGATTAAATGAGGGAAGGAGTGCAGGATTGGGCACACAGTATAGTTTCAATGAAGGCTGATTCTCTGTTCCTCTGACTTCTGTGCAAGGTCTCAGCAGATAGAGCAAAAATGTAAGGCAAAAGACGCTGCAGTGGGCGGCCAAGGGCAGGACAGCTCAACTCTCCACCCCAAAGTCCACCAGATGCCTGGAAATTCATCCATTCACTTTGTCACAGGCACTGGTAACTACTGAGCTAACCAATGCCATGCCCCACACTGGGAGGTGAGGACATGAGACAAATGAGACCTTGTCCCTGCCTCCAGGAAGCTCACAGACTTGCGAGATTGACAACATTACTCAGTGCGATCACCAGCATGATATAGGGCTGCAGAGGGCTGGGTCAGCCATAAAAAAGCCTTCTAATTCAGGCTGAGGACTTCAGAGATCTTTTCCTGGAGAAGCGGGCGCTGGAACCAAGTCTGAAAGGATCACAGATGACTAGTTGAAGCTGGGAGGAGACTAGACAGAGGATTCCCCATGCGCAAAAGTGCAGGAGGGAAAGCAAGCAGGGGATTATGCTTCGGGACACAGAGGCTGGGACTGGGGATGGTGCCTGAAGAGGAAGCTAGGAGGGCATCGATTTCACAAGCTGGGCTGCGTAAAAATGATTTGCTGAGAGGTTGGCATCACATAGCCCATCCTACAGGCTCATAATTTTGATTTCCCAGGGAAATCCCAAATCTCCAGGGGGCGCTTCAAGCCCAGCGCTGCAGAAATCTATTCTTGCAGCCCGGCTGGCCCAGATGCGGCAACAGGGCCTAGACCCAGGGATCTGCCCGCGGGCTCTTCGGCGGAGGCCGGTCGCTAGGCAACAGGCTCCGCTCCCGCGGCGGCCCCGCCTTCACCCGCCCTGCCTGCAGCTGCTGTCCGCGCGTCCCCTCCTGGCGGCGCCCTGCCGGTGCATCCGGCGTCAGGGAATGATGGCCGGCTGCCTTCCAGAATATTCTCCATGCCAAACAGCAGTTTGTGATGAACCAGTGTTGCACCTGACCTCCAGTCTCTCCGCTTTCCATCCTTTTCTGCCTGGACCTGGCTGACCCCACCGCCTCCAGGACCTGGGTTGGGCCAGCGAGTGAGGTCGAGGCAGGAGAGGTGTGCCAGTTAGAGGTTATTCCTTATTGTAAGAGCAGTAGGGAGCCACAGAAGGCTTGTGAACAGGGCAACGATATGAGCAGGTCTGTTTTTTTCAGTGTTTATACTGTTAATGTTGTAGGACTGACAAACTGAAGGAGCGCGGCATTAAAAAAAATGGATTGGACGGACTGCAAAGGCCACAGACATCAGGCGTCTACTGACCCACCCGGGTAAGCATGGTGAGAACCCACAGAACGGGAAAGGACAGGCTGGGGGCTCTCACAATTTGGGGTTCACACCAGGGGGAAGAGAAGGCGGAAGGCCTCCAACACTGAAAACCAGAAGGCGAGGGGGCAGCATTGGGACGGGCCGCACCCCACAGTTGGTCTTTTCACCCCAGAAGGCACACCCAAGGCCCCAGGAAAGGTGCTAAAACATCTTTCACCAGATCATGGTCCTATGGGAGAACTGACAAATCCTCCCCTTGCTGGAGTCCCTTGGGTGTGGATCCCTACAACAGGACAACAGGACATACATAGCTCTTCTCCGAAGGCCAAAGGTGCCCCATCTCAAACCCCACAGGCTAACTGAACAACCTGTTTCCTTGCATTGGTCTGAAATAATGTAGTGGCCATGTGGTCACAAGACTGTCTCATACTTTTCTGTGTATGCTGATGAGAAATGAGAAGTTTTATTGTTTAATACATCTTGGCTAAAAAATCTTCCAAAATGTGGAGTCTAAGATAAAATTTAGAGTGTGATTAAAACTTAGAGTGTGTGTTACTGATCCAGCACCCCCTTGCTATACTGACTGGTCAGGGTCCAGTTAGGGTTAACCCTAACCCTAACACCTAACTCACTTCTGCCCTTTAAGACAAAGCCTCAGGGTGACTGAGGCCAAGTAAAACCAGAAGGTAGGTCTTTCCTGTGAACTGTGGACCCAGAGACAGGACCAGTGCTGGGGTAACTGATAGATTCCACCTCCAAGCCAGACTAATCCAAAATCACTGCATCATCAGGTCCAGGCTGAAGCCAGTGCTGACCTGCAGGCCTTGGGCCTCACATGCCTGACTGCCCTGCTGAAAGCACTTTGCATCTATAAGCAATAACTGAAAAATTCCCATGACGGTGCCTGTTCCAGTGCCTCCCAACACAGTGAGTTCAGGCCTTGGACCTTCAGCCATCCCACTGATGTTGAGAGAATACTCAGGATATCATTTCTCAATGATTCTCCTGTCACCTGTTTTAGGACCTAGGAGGACGCTTGGACACCCCTGCCCACAGGTGAGAAAGGAAGTAGGTCAGACTGTTCTTCTGGGTGCCAGCCCTTCCCTGGACAGAGAATAGGATGCTGCCCCTCACCCTGGAATCCATCACACCAGGTCCTCTACCCTCTTCTGCATCCCTGCTGGGAGCACCTAACTCACTTCTGCCCTGTAAGACAAGGCTGAGGTCCGACTCCTCCAGAAGGCTTTTTCCAACCACCCCCAAAGCCCCTCTAACCTCTCCATTCTGGTACCAATCCAACTGGACTATTTGTTTCTCCCACTACATTCCTAGCTCCTCATGGGCAGAGCTGGGGATTGCCAGGTTCTGAATCCAGTTGAGACACTGTTTTTTAAATGAAGGAACATGAAATCAAGGAGAAGCCCATGACCCTAAAACAGCAGAATGAGATCAAGTTCTGTTTTTTAAAACCGTGTCTCTCTGCAGAAACCATGAAAGGAGCCAAAGAAGGCAAACTAAAAGAAATCTTTATAGTTTGTGTGTCTGCCTCGGTGTTCCTTAGAATGTCTCCACTGGTTAAAATAAAAATAGTAGTAAAGGAAAATCTCCTAGCCTGGCCCAGCCTTCTCACTTGACAACTAAGGTAAAGGAAGGTGGGAGGTAGAACAGGGAGGGACTTGCCTAAGCAAGTGCATAGTAGAGACTGGCGACAGGCCACCAACCCAGGCCTAACTCCCCTACCCAGGCTCCTGCCCAGTGTTGCCTTCCACAAGGATTAAAGAGAAAAAAACTTCCACAAGGATTTGCATTGCTCATTTTATTTCAAGTCAACTGTCCCCAGAGAAGAAACTGCTGATGTCACAGGTGATTTGGAAACACCATTCTATTCTCTGGGAATAGTGCATAAGCATCAGTGCTTATGAACAGCCTACTTTTTAAAGTTGGCAATCACCATAAAAACATCAAATGATCAAACTTTAATAGATTCTTTAAAACAGAAATGATGCCTATAATGGCTTAAACTTTATGGAGGGGAAGAGAAGTAGCCTCCGTAGTCAGGATGCTTACTAGTAATACCCCCTGGAGAAGGGGCGTGGGGAAGTGGCCAGGAAGCCGGTGGGAGAGAGAGCCGTGAGGCAGGGCGCTGCAGAACCTGCTGTCAGCACCCTGGTCCTGGCTGCTCACCCCAGCCTCCTGGATGGGCTGGAGGCTTGATGTCTGTGGCTCCCATCCCCCTGGAGACCAGGAAAGGCAGCAGAAGGCTGAAATAGATGGTGCCTCCTGTCCTGGAGCGGGGCCTGAGGAAATCAAAGACCGCCTCTAAGGGTTAGTTGGATAAATGGTGGCACAACCCAGGGAGAGTTAAATTCATTCCTAAACGTGAGCTTCCACCAGCCCTCCCTCCTCAGAGCCCTGGCCCTCCCCTGGTAATATCTTCCTCCACGATCCTCTTCAATCCCACAGTTCAGGACTGAGAGAACCTTGAAATCACCCTCCTCTCTTCTATCTTGAAATGAGAATTAGCTGCTACCTTACGCCTATCAATATCCTTCCTCCCTACACATCACTGAACACAGATAAGAAAATCGTTGCTATCACACCCCAAAGCCCCACTCTGCTGGCCTAGGGGGTGGGCCTGGGGCTTATTTGGACTGCTCCTGAGAAGATGGCTGGCTGGGCTCACGCAGCACCTCTGCATTCTGGTCATCTGTGAATGACAAAGAAGGTGGCTGGATTTAGAAAGAGGACAGATTACCTGTTTTTGGATGCAGATTTTCTACCAGGCTTCATCATTCCCAGCCCCTAGGAATAATGAATTTGCCTCGAATTTGCTAGCCTTCAGGAGACTGGAATTCTAGCCCTGACCACATGATGCAGACTCAAGTTCCAACTTCAGCTCTGCTCCCCACAAGCTGCGTGCCATTAAGGAAGATACTCCACAGCTCAGAACCTCAGCTTCCCCTTCTGTAAAATGAGATGACACCTACCTTGCAATGGCAGTGCAGGGACTAGGCAAAACAACACGTGACAGCCAACTCTCACTAATGCCTTCTTCAGGTTCTGTTTCATCCTGACAATAACCTCTTGAGGTAGGGACCGTTATTAGTCCATTATTAGTCGGTTTTGCAGACGTTGAAACTGAGGTACCAAGGAATGGATCAGCTTGCCCAAGGTTACACTGCTGGTAAGTGCTGGGCCAGGACTCATTCCCAGGCCACCCAGCACAAGGGCCAGTGTGCTTGTCACGCTATACCACCTGTCCAGCTAACGGGTCTAGGCATCGCATACACAGCAAGTGTGCAAGCGGCCTCAACTTCTGCTTCGGTACAATGGAGACGGTATCACCACATTTAGCTAGCTCATAAGATTATTCTGACAGTTATCTTAAAGGCCTTGTTGAGTTTGCCAGCCCTTTCCAAATCACAGGAGCCTCAGGTGAGGATTGAAAGGGAAAAAAATTCCAGAACCTTTAAAGCTGCAAGAGCCCTTGAAAGAAAACCCAAAAGCATTTTTACGTCCAAAATTCACATCCAGTCGACCCTACCAGTAACCCTATGAGGAGGCCCATGTTACACATGAGAAGACTGAAGCATGAGTGCCCAAGAACACCCAGTGTACCAGTGACAGATCTGTAAAGGACAGGGTCCTGGTTTCGGGTCTGGCTGTCTCCCCCAGAGTGGCTTGGGGGCAGAGAAAGCAGCCCCACCAGCCCCACCACCCCCAAACTGTCTCCTGGAGATGTTGCTCTAGGCTCAGCCTCTGCTGATTCCCTGAGCAGAGAGGCCTGGCACCTCTCTCATCTTCTGAACACACCCCATGCATGCCACCCTCCACACTTTTGCCCATGGCTCTGATAAGGTACAGAAACTAGCAATGGACTTGGTGCCAGAGAACTCTGTTCAAATCTCAGCTCTTCCATTTACACCTACAAGAACTTCTCAGGGCCTCAGTGTCCTCACCTGAGTATCCCACTGCCACCTCCCTTAGATGCTTGCTTATGGAATTTGGGGGAGGGGTGTAAGAGCTTATCCTAGGACCCAGCACATTTTACATTCTGTGCTCCAAGTCCCGTCTCTCCACACCCACTTCGGATTAGGCCCCTCTTCCTCTAGAAAGTCTTCCTGGCTCTCCCAGAAGCTGGAGGTCTGGTGCGTGCTTACCAGCATTCTCCTTGTCCGTATCAGACAGGATGGTCAGCGAGAAAGATGGTGGCGATGGCGGCGGCGGCGGCGGTGGGAGGAAGTGGAGCGCAGAGAGGAAGCCTGGCGGCAGGACCTGGGGCTGCGGCGGCGGAGGGGGTGGGTAGTAGCTGGGCTGCAAGTCTCCCACTGGCTCTGACACCTGCATGGCACACATAGCAGAGAAGCAGAGGAGAGATGGTTAGCCAGACAGGCGGATCAAACACGTCTCTTATTCCCCCAAGTGGGGGGCTCCCCATGGGTAGATTCACCTCTGTGGCCCAAAACATCTGGGTGCAAGGCACTTAGAAGGGGGGGTTTAGGGGCCGGCCCGGTGGCGCACTGGATAAGTGCGCCGCTTCGGAAGCGCGGCGGCGCTCCCGCCCGAGGGTTCGGATCCCACATACAGACCGGTGCCCGCTCACTGGCTGAGCGAGGCGCGGGAGCAACACCGAGGGTTGCGATCCCATGGCCGGTCCCCGGTCCGGTGCGGGGGCAACACTGAGGGTTGCGATCCGTTGCCGGACACGGAAAAAAGACAAAAGACAAAAAAAATAAAGAAAAAAAAAAAGAAGGGGGTGTTTAGCAAACACCTGCCAAACAAATGATTGAAGACAAAAAAAAAAAAAAAAAAAAAAAAGAAGGGGGTGTTTAGCAAACACCTGCCAAACAAATGATTGAAGACAA
>NW_007727583.1:104488-113794 GCF_000696425.1 Galeopterus variegatus | reverse complement strand
TGGGATCCGTTGGCGGACACGGAAAAAGACAAAAAAAAAAAAAAAAAAAAAAAAGAAGGGGGTGTTTAGCAAACACCTGCCAAACAAATGATTGAAGACAAGAAAGAAATACAGGCACATCTCAGATAAGCCTGGGGAACAGCCGGACAGTCACACGGACGGCGCCTTTCTGTATTCACCAGAAGTATTATGCTTATATCCTTACAACCCTAGGAGGAAGGTTCTATTACCAACTTCCCCGCAGTGATGAAAAACAGATTCAGTGAGATGAAGCTCAGGCCCAGGGCCACAGAGTTGATAAGTGGCAAAGGCAGAACTAGATCCCACATCTGTGTGACTCCACAGCCCACTCAGCTGACCACTGTGCAGCACTGCTCTGCGCCGGGGAAGGGTCCGAATGCATCCCAACTCCTAGGGCCCCACTGTCTGGCACATTAATGACTTAAACTCAAGCGCCAGGAGCCTTTGTGGGGAGAAGTCAGCAACCAAGTGTAGCGCAGCTGTTACTGAGGCAAGGGAAGCCAGGCAACAGCCCACAAGTGGCCCCGCCATCTAACCCTTCTGTGTTTCTATTCCTTCCTCAGTAGATCGAAGCTAACCCCACGCCACAGCACCGCAAGCCCAATGGGAGGACCTGGAGAGGGCGTGGTGCAGAGCTCAGAGCTTAACTGGAAAGACAGGAACATACTATGAAACAGTGATAAATTCTGAATTTGCTTCCTATTATTTACTTCTCTACCCAGATACTTCAGAGCAGCCCTTCCCAAGCTGTGTTTCAGGGAACCCTACTGTCCAAGGTACTTTGATGTGCTTTTAAAAGTGTTCTTAGTTGGGTGAGTTTGAAAAACCCCACATACCGCTCCCCACATTGGTGGGTCACATGGCATATTAAAGGCTCTGGGTGGTGTATGAAAATCTCCTTAGATGAATCCAGCACTTCCTAACTTTATTTGACCACAAGGAAGGGAAGAAATCCCACTTTTAAGTACCTGCTATGTGCCAGACCCTGTGCTGGGCATTTTACATGCATCACACCTTACTTTATTCAGCAGCCTTATAAGACAGGGCTACCCCTGTAGACTACGAACCTGAGTGGGGTCCATAGAGCTCAGGTAACTCCCTGCATATGGCTAGTAAATGACAGAGGTAGGACTGGACCCTAGGTCTGTCCAACTCCAGGGCCTGTGCTCTTTTGTGAAAAGGAGAATAGAGGTGGAGCAGGAACAGGAAGAAGGAAGATGTCTCTGGGGAGTTATCTCGAAGCCTGAGCAGGGGGCAGCAGGACAAGGATAAGAGTAATTCATAGGCTCTTGGGTTTGAAACAGCCTCACAAATAAATGCCTGATCCTCTCTCCAGACGTGAAGGGGGTGGAAGGGGGGATTATTAGTGCTTTAATTCCAAGCTGCTCAGCCAAGTCTCACCCTGGATCACAGCTCCTGCCTGAGGCCTTTGGTGGCAGCTCAGGCCCAGATAAACCGACTAAGATCACACTCTTAACAAAGGCTGTCTGGCAGGCCTGTCAATCACATCCCCGCCCTGGACGCCAGGCTCCAGGCTTCTGTGTGAGCAGACGGTGCGAGCTCCACTTGGCCAGAGCCCCTCTCTTTGTGTGGAGGCTGGAGACGACTTGCTCTCTCTGGGCTGTGATGGGGAGGCCAAAGGCAGTGCCCACAGATTTCAGGCAGGGCAGCGGTGGTGTCATGTGACAGTCAAGGACCATGCTCTACCTCTACGAGAGACACCTGGGGCAGCAGAAAGCACCTAGGCTCCAGAGTCAGGGCAACCGACGTGCACGTCCTGGCTCTGCCACTAACCAGCTGTGTAGTTTGAATCCCAGTTGCTCACTCACCAGTTCTGTGACCTTGGACAAAAACTTAATGCCTCTGAGCCTCTTTCTTTGATTCTACTATAAGGTAATAACACCTACCTTTAAGATTCATATACAGGTCAGTGGGCACCCTGGAAATTATCAAAACCAGTTGTTTTCAAATTTTTTCCCCTTGAATCAAGGGAGAATGATTTGTAAGTAAAACTTCACAGTATCTAAAACAGACAGAAGAGATGCTGCTGGGGCTGAGACAGGAGTGAGGACCCAGTGTGCTGTGTACCCGGCTGCCTGGACACAGCTGGAACCCCGTCCGACTGGCTCCACACTCTGTGGCTAATGACTTTCATTAAGTAAATATGAAGCTTTCGTTTTTCTTCCTAATCATTTTCCATGTTGAACAAAGAAGTCTGCTGTCTCCTCACTCCTCCCCACCCTCAGGAAACATCTCTGTAGAAATCCACGGTTAGGCGTTTAGCTCTGAGGGAGGAAGTGAAGGTAACGGTGGTCCCTGGTTCCACGAATTTGCTCTGCAGCTGAGCCAACCTGCCCCACAGGTCCAGCCTTATGGGGCCAAAGTCAGGACTGGCCACCTGGCCTCTCACTGTCCTGCAGTCCTGACAGCCCTCAGAGGTTGCCAAAAGGGAGAGGGTTTTTTAACCTTCCTTGTCTGGAAGGAGTTGGTAACCAAGACCACAAAACTTGGTCACTCCTGCCTCGTACTCCACACAACAGGGGTGACTTGACTTTTTACACATCGGATATTCAAAACTCCGGGCTCAAAGAGAGCACCAGTTAATAACTGACCATTACTCTTATAAAAGGATTTCAGCAAATATTCCCTAAGGTCACATGTGTTGGGGGAAGATTTCCATTTTTCATGATGCAGCTCAAACGCCACCTCCTTTTCAAAGGTCTCTGCAGTCTCAAGTGGGCTATACCTGTGAGCAGGGAACCTATATCTGGTCCTGGCTCTGCCCTCTCTGGTTCCCAGCAAAATGAAGTGCTCTTCTAGCATGAGCATTCCATGAGTCAAGGCAGACCCCAGAGCCTGTCAGCCCACGGCTCTGAGAAATACATACCACAGGCCAGGCCAAGTGGTGCAGACTTGTCCACACTGTGCATTCCCAGAGAGACGCACTATCCACGGTCGTACTGTATCCCTCCTACCAGTGCTCAGAATAGAGTGGGTACACCATTTATTACACCTGGCTTCCTGGGAGTGAGGATCCGCAAAGGCAGCAAAGGCAGCAAAGGCAGCTGGGAGGAAGGGGAAACTGGAAAGGAGTCAGGTATGGGACTCACCAAGCTTCCTCCGTGGTAGTGGCTGCAGGAGACATGCCGAAAGCCCTGCTGCAGAGGGATCCCCGGGGTTGGGGGTGCATCCTGGTAGCCCAGTGGGAATGGGCAGTAGGAGTGCATGCTGGAGCAGCTGGGGTACAGCTTGGAAGGCTCTCTCTCCAGGTACTCAGACCGTACCACACAATCTGAGTTGATGCTCAGAGGAAGCCCTGAAGAAGGCAAGCAATGAGGGAAGTTATTAGAAACCCAGAGCTGGGAAAAAGAGCATCACATCACTGTCCAAGGGTAGCAGGATGATAAGTACTCATATCTATTTACAAAGAACCATTATAATTTTGACCTCACTGCTTTCTAATCCTTCAACCACGGCCCACAGCTCTTAGAGAATTTCCTTAGCCCAGCCATGAAGCCCCATGTAGGGGCTTCTCTCCCCCTGCTCCTGTCTCCACTCCGACCTCATCATGTTCTGTAACCTAGCAACTTCTTGCTTCTCATACACCTTAAGGCCTTTGCAGATGCTGTTCCCTTGGCTTAGAAGGCTTTCTTCCCTCACCCCACTTTGTCTCTTTAAGTCCTCAGACCTCAGCTCCTCCTCTTCCTTCAGACCAGCTAAATCATCCAATGAGCTCTATACATTGATTTGTGTGATTCTTTGGTCAGCACTGTACCTCCCAAAAGGACAAGATCCTTGAGGGCAAGCCATGGGACTCCCCCTCCACACCAGTGTCAGGTACATTGTAAGTGCTCAGTCTCTGTTGAGAGGGGGAACGAAGAAAGGCACCCTACGTCCTTGGAAAGGTAGCCTTCCCCTCAGATTGCTGTTTCACATCTGCTTTCCCTATCACACAGATAGTTCCCTGGGAACCTAGATTGTCCTAGAACGTCCCAGAAGGCAAAAATGATCTTCAGAGAGCATCCAGACAAATTCCCTTAGCATACAGACGGGAGAGACTGCCACAGGAGGAAGGAGCTTGCCCAAACTTACAAGGGTGAGCAGCCCCCAGCCTCAGACCTGTGCCCTTTCTATCCCACTGCATTTTTGAGAAAATACCAAGGAAACACGTCTGCACCCAAAAAGAGCCGTTTTTCAAAAGCCTCGTGTGACTTGAAATTGTACTTTAACAAAACAGCAAGACAGGGAACCATGTAATTTATGCAAAAGGTGAGGGAGGAAAAGGAAGTAACAGCTCGGTAGGAGACCAACTGCTCCCTAGTCGCCACCTACACCGAGGGAGACGGTGGGCGGGGTGCACATGCGCACTGGGCCAGGACACTGCTGAGGGGAGGAGTCTCCATACCGTGGAAGAGGGGGAGTACGCAGGCGCAGTCACAGTCGAGTAGCCCCCCCCCCCGAAATTCTGGGGAGGAGCCTCCAGCCCACGAAAAGGGCGGGAAGAGGTGCGCAAGCGCAGTTGGACTGATTTCTATGGCCTCCCGGAGGAGAAGTGCCTGCTAAACCCACTGGGGGCCATTTTCTTTTTGCAAGACCAAAGAGCAAAGACTGCAGCTAAATGTTATAAGCGCTCTGGATCACCCACTCCTCCCTATTTCTCTTTTTTCCTTTCTGCAGAAAGGCACCCAACGCAAATCCCCGTTTAGAGAAGGGTTTCTCAAAGCGAGGTTGCCTCTGGAAAGCACTTTCCGCGTCCCAACCCTCCACCCCAGCGGGGCTGGCCTGGGCCGCCAGCTTGGGGAGAAGGAAGGCTGCAGCCCGGACGGGATCCGACGGCAGGGCCTGAGAATCTTACCATGGTCGGCGAATGGCAGGCTGGGCACGGGCCGCAGCGGCCTGCGCGGCTCCAGATGGCCAGGGCACGCCCTGCCTGCGGCCTCCACCCCGAGCTGGGGCCCCACAATACTGGGCATCGCCCCGGTTGCTCGATGGCTCGGCCCCAGGGGGCCGCAGCCGCCCAAAACTGGCTGGAAGGCGCTCGGCCCGGGGCTTGGGCCCGGTGGGGGCCTCTCAGGAAAGCAGGTGGCCGTGCGGCCCTGAGGCCCCGGCTCAGCGACTCCTGAAGCGGCCAGCGGAGGCAGCGCACTGAGGCTCGAGCCTGGGGCACTGGCTGCCGCCGCGGAGGCCACCCCGGAGGCCACCTCGGGCCCCGGCACGCACAGGGCCACCTCCTGCTCCTCGTCGGAGGCCTGCTTCTTGAGCACCTTCTGCGCAGCCATGATCTTCTGGCGCTCGGTGATCAGGTAGCACTTCTCGCAGGCACATTGCTTCCAGTGGCACCTGCCCGCATGGCCCTTGATGGGTACCAGGAAGCCATGGTTCCGGCACCTTGAGCACTTGGGGGTGCGTAGCATCTTGTCGGCCAGCTTGGTGGGGTCTGCCATTATAGCACAGCCGCCACCACTGGGAGCTGCAGAGTGAGTGGAGCAGGGGTGAGCGGCGCCCCACAAGTCCCTGGTGCTGGGGACATTGGATACACTTGTAACAAAGCGGCTGTCTGTACATCCCAGGAACTGCTGCAAGACCCTTGCATTTTCCCTCCTTTCGTGGGGTGCAAAATTTGGAGCATTTCTGTGCCCTGGGTAATTAGGTGCAAAGGATTGGGTTGAATAAATTCTTCATGTAGTGATAATGCATGTATGTCATCTGGATTACCTGAGGTCTGAGGCATTTAATTTTACAAACTTCCCATTCCCGCCGCCGCATAGACAGAAGGTATTTCGTAACTTCAAAAGAGGCGGGGTGATATTCAAAGTTCCACAGATTTAAAGCTCCAGACGAATGTAGGTCTGAGTAAACCCATCCCAGCAGAAGCACTGTAAGAAGCAAACCGAGTTTCTCTTCCCTAAAGCTGCTGCTTCTGCTGAATTTCATTTCTCTCCACTACAGAGAAGCAGCTGTTCACTGTGCTCTTGAGAATGCTTCCAGAATATTCTCAAGAGCACAGTGCATGTGATGATTGCTCAAGGGTGTGTCCTTAGAATTATTCCCATGTCGTAAGAGGCTTGTTGGTTTAAGAATGCACAGTTCTGGATGGTGGTGCATTGCTGTTGCCGCTGTCTTCCAAAGGAAAGTATACTTAGAATGTTTTAAAGTAAAATAAACTTAGGATATTCAAGCACTAGCTTGAATCATTGTTTAACTTTGCCATGAACTTAGTTATCCCAAATCTTGGGACACCTCAAAAGCTGGCACAAATTTCACAGTTTACCGAAGGATAATAAATGAAATCATATTCTGTTTTTATAGAAATTTGTGATACCGTAAGGTCTTTTATTTTTTCCCTTGAGGTCCAAGAAAAGAAAATAATGAACCACTAACACCTAAGCTGAAAAGCTTATAATTGTAGGATCAGACATCTTTAAGAAGGTAATATGGTTAATACCTGGCTAAAACGTGTGCATTTTTCTTTGCCCTTTCTTTGAATTTTTCTCTTTCTGATGGAAGAATGGTAGAAGCCAGGGCCTGATGTCCACCTTGATTTTCCTGAGTCTCTGATGGCAGCTCTTCTTTGCATTTCTCACCAGCTGCCTGGCAATAGGAGATGGTTGCCATTCTGAGGCCCATTAGACACTAAAAAGCTGAAAAGAGGTTTGTAAAGTCTTTTTCTGCTCTTAAAAAAAAATTCCTTATTTTAATAAGAGGGAAAAATTATATGCTTCCTGTATTATCTTCCTGTATAATTTGGCCCTTCAGGAACTTCAGCAGTAGCTTACAGACATTTAAAGAGGTCTAGGTTTTCGCTACTTTGCTCTAACACCCTCTATTTTAATTTTTTATTTTAAAAATATGGTCCCTTAGATAAAGGACAGGCAAGCTCTTTTTCTTACTCCACCTGATTCAAAATATCTAGTTTTTTCACTGACCTTGTCATTTGAAAATAGTGCTTAAAAATCATAGTTTCAATACTGCTGCCAAAATATCTGAGACATAAGCTGCATTGTTTCATATACTGCAAATTGTAAGGTCATTTTCTACATTATCAAATATAAATTTCAACATCAGGTGACATGGGATAATAAGGCCTAAAAAAGAAAACTACTCTCACTTACATTTCATGCTTGACCACCCAAGCTGTCTTCATTTTCTCATTAATAATTTAAAGGAAAATCCTATTCAGAGCAAGGTATTTGAGTTAACATATTTTAACCTCCTTAACTACAAAATGCTTCCATATTCACTTCATGGCTGTGGGGGCAAAATACACCCAAGGTGATGTGAATTTGCATAGTGCTTTGAGAAGAGTAATAACCATATATCTTTTTAATCAGAAGTCACATTACAAGATGCAGAAACCCCAGAGTTTATACAGTAAACAAATCTAAGAAGAAAGAAGAAAACTAGTTTATTTCTCTTTTCCCCCCAAAGTCTCAATTTGTGTAGGTAAATTTCAACAGTTTTATTTACTTCACTCTTGGAAATCCAGACAAATTGATTGTTTTATTTAGGTTGACGACTGATTACTTCTTAGGCTGCTGCTATTTGAAAAATACATATACATTTCTTTAATGGTTATTTTAAAAGATGCTGACAAGATATAAAAGTGGAAAACTAGAAGTCGTAAAAGGATGGGGAAAGTAAGTATAGAGAGCACTGCTTCCTTCCCCACACCTAAACCTTAGGACATTTATGTTTAAGAAAGTCTGCATCATTGAAGGCAATAGTTTATAAAGTAACAAGTTGTAGTTGCTGAGGAATCACCAATTTGACTAATACAAAGGGACTGCTTGGTGGTCATATCTGACTCCCAACTTCAGATATGGCCCCTTTTCTCTAAGGGTCTCAAGTTTCCTAATGTCTCTTCTCTTCAGTTAATGTGATTGTTATTGGTACTGTCTAATTCATATTCATTTTAAAGACACTTGCATTAGCAGTGCACAGGGATGTCATTTATAATCATTAAATATTCCATACACTAGAATGTTTCCTTACTGATAGCACACAATAGTAAGGAAGGGCTTTTTGTGTATAGCATCTGTCCCCCAGCAGCTATAACCTAGATATCTGCTATCTTCCCCTTCTTTAGGCTCTCTCCAGTGAGCAATGAAAACTTTATTGAAAATTTCATAGAGGAGGTGGAGAAAAGGATTTACATGACACATCCTAGAGCAGATGCTTTAAGATCCTGCCTTAGCATTTCTGTTCTCTCTAGATCCTCCTCTGCTGTGCCACACCCACTAGAGATAAATTGGTCTGTCCTTCTCCGGATTTCACCCCCAGTACCTAGACTGTCTAGCTCTCTAGCTTCTCTCTCCTTTCTTGATTTTTTGTCAGCCTCTGTAAAGGCTGTGGCTATCTTATTTTCCTTTATGTCTAGCACACAAAATAGATGTTCAGTAAATACATGTTGAATACACAAATGAATCCTGCCTCCCTCTCCTGCCAGTGTGAAAGTTACCTCCTCCCTCATTGGCATAGTAAATCAATTTGGCTTCAGCAATTTTCCTCAAACATCATACAAGTGCTCGCCAAAACAGAAAGCCCATAGTGATCAGGACTACTCTTCTGACAGGCAGAATTAGGGGATCAACTTTGCTTCCTTGAAGTCACCCCCACACCACTAATGGTTTAATTAGTAGTAATAGTAACAGCTAGCCCTTACTAAGCGTTTATATGTGCCAGGAACTCTTAAGTCCTTTACACATACTAGTTCACATAATCCTCACAACAACCCTCGTAGGTAGGTCCTATTAATATTACCCCCATTTTACATATGAAGAAATTGAGGCATAGACAAATTAAGAACTTCTCAAATTTTCACAGCCATTAGGTGGCAGAGCCATGACTCAAAACTAAGAAATCTATCCTCAAAGTCTATGTTCTTTTTTTTTTTTTTTCTTGAGACCGGCCGCACTGCGCTCAGCCAGTGAGCGCAGCTGCCGTCCCTATATAGGATCCGAACCCGCAGCGGGAGCGCTACCGCGCTCTCAGCGCCACACTCTCCTGAGTGTGCCACAGGCTCGGCCCCAAAGTCTATGTTCTTAACCACGTATTTGCTAACCCAAATATTTCTTCTAAACAAAACAGTGCTCTCCCCAGGAAAGCTTTGGTGATGAATAGAAATGTTTGTCCTGGGGCCGGCCCGGTGGCGCACTGCTACAGTGCGCAGCTTGGGAGCGCGGCAGCGCTCCCGCCAAGGGTTCAGATCCCACATACAGACCGGCTGCTCACTGGCTGAGCGCAGTGCGGCCGGTCTCAAGAAAAAAAAAAAAAAAAAAAAAAAAA
>NW_007727583.1:95580-104169 GCF_000696425.1 Galeopterus variegatus | reverse complement strand
TGCGATCCCGTTGCCGGTCCCAGTCCGGTACGGGCGCAACACTGAGGGTTGCGATCCGTTGCCGGTCACGAAAAAAGACAAAAAGGAAAATAAATAAATAAATAAATGTTTGTCCTGTTATGTGCTCCATTACAGTTGGGGCAAAAGGGGGTGAAGGTGGTAACAACCTGGGGAAACTATGCCCTGCTTAGCTGTTTTTCTCTACCCACAGTCAACTATGTGCTAAGCTTAAGGTACACAGGAGTAAATAAGACAGAATCCTTACCTTTTAGGCATACATTCTAGCTAGCAATCCAGACAGTAAACGAACAATTCTGGTGTGATGAAGGTCAGGAAGAGGCTGTCTTAGTTCATTTCCTCCTGGTAGAACAGAATACCACAGACTGGGTAATTACAGACAACAGAAGTTTTATTTTGATCATGGTTCTGGAGGCTAGGAAGTCCAAGAGCATGGTGCCAGCATCTGGTAAGGACCTTTGTGCTGCATCATAACATGGCAGAAGGGCAAATGAACACACAAGACAGAGAGAGATAAATGGGGCCAAACTTCATTCTTTTATCAGGAGCCCACTCCCATGATAACTAACCCACTCCTGTGATAACAGCATTAATCCATTCAAGAGAGCAGAACCCTCATGACCTCATCACCTCTTAAAGATCCCACCTATAAATGCCATTACATTTCTGCTGTGGATCGAATGTCCCCCAAAACTCATTGAAGCTTAACCCCCATTGTAACAGTGCTAAGAGAGTGGGAAATCCAATTATGGTATTTGAAAGGTGGGGTCTTTAAGAGGTAATTAGATTGTGAGGACTGTGCCCTTGCAAATGGATTGATCTGTTCATGGAGTAATGGGCATGGTTCTGATGGCTTTATAAGGAGGGCAAGTGAGAAGATTAGTTTCACACTATCTCTTGCTCATGCCATTCTTGCCATGTGATACCCTGGTTGCCACAGGACCCTATACAGAGCCCCCCACTAAGAAGAAGGCCCTCACCACATGCGCCCCTGGACCATGGACTTCACAGCCTCCAAAAGCATAAGAAATAAATTTCCTGTCTTTATAAATTACCCAGTTTCAAGTATTCTTTTATAAGCAACAGAAACAGACTAATAGAGTTGACAATTAAATTTCAACATGAATTTTAGAGGGGACATTCAAACCATAGAAAAGATGATATGAGATATTAACCTGGCTTGAGAAACCAAGGAAGACTTCCCTGAGGGGTTGATTTCTAAGCTGTTGCCTAAAGGGTGAGCAGGCAGGTACGAAGCAGGAGAGGTACGTCTGCACATTTGAAAGGCCTGTGGTGTGGCTGTGGTACAGCGAGATTGGGAGACTGGCAAGAGATGAGGTGGAGATGTAAGTAACAGCCAGGTTGTGGAAGGAGTCCTCGGGGGAAATCGTGGGAATCACTGTCTAAGACCAAAGAGAGGAAATGACATGGCAGGCCAGGCCAAACTATAACCTTGGTTATTCTTTCAGAAAGTGGAACAATGAGTAATTAGGACTCACATAGGTATTGCAAGATTGAAATGGAGTTGAGTGGGGTTTTCCTTGGGATGGTTGTTCCAGGTGGGGCACAAATTCGAAACTAGCCATGGACCCTGTGCTAGGCAGGGTTGTTTCTCCTAACCGTGGAATACTGTTGACTGATTCATCTGACCTCTCCTAGGAATCCTAAAGAGGTGAGGTACACAAGCAGTGATGGAAGAGAAAGGAGTGGGAGAAAAGAGCGAGATGCAATAAAACAGGCTGAAAGCTGTGGGAGAGGCTATGTAGGTAAGGACTGAAACAACAGCTGATTGCATGTATTTTTGATAGTACCATCAAATTTCTATAAATATCAAGAAATTTTTTTTCTGGAAAGATGAGAGGCACATGTCCCTATAAATAAATTGCTAATAGGGAGTAATATAACCTTTAATATCTCTGTCCTTTGGTAAAATACAAATTTGGTTTAACAAAACAGGCATAAATTGAGTGCCTACTGTATACACAGGGCACAGTTCCCTAATAAAATCAGAGTAAAAAAAGAGCAAAGAAGCAAAGAAAATTAAATTTAATCTTACTTTTTCTGTGTATGTTCCTTGTTTAGTTTCTTAGAACAGTAAGTTCCTATCTATCATTAAAAAAAAAATGGAAATTTTTTGCCTGAATTCTGCTTCTATGAGAATGGAAAGCAGTTATCAGGTATTTATCTTTGAAAAGACCTTTTCATTTTATGTCACAGAGTCAGTACAAACTCAGTCCATGTCATAACTGAGAACAGATAGCAAGAAATACTACTCTAAAGACAGGAAAAATGGGTGAGAACCTGATCATTAGTTATCAACTGTGTTACCTTGGCTAAAACACTTAACTTCTCTCAGCCTCGGTTGTAGTAGTAATGTTTGTATGATGTGTTGTAAATTCCAAAGTCTCCCACATTTATCCCATTCAGTGATATTAATATTTAATGAATGCTTACAGCTTTGCAGGCATGGTCTCATTTAAACCATAGAACATCTATAAGGGAGGTGCTTTTACAGTGTCCATTTGACAAATGGTAACACTGAAGCTTAGAGTTAAAAAACGTTTTACCCAAGGTATATAGGAAGTGACAGATGCACATATGGGGCTGGCCAGTTAGCTCAGTTGGTTAGGGCAGGATGTAATAACACCAAGGTCAAGGGTTCAGATCCACATACTGGCCAGCTGCCCAAAAAAGAAAAAGCACATATGAATAACCTTCAAGTCTGTACTCTTAACCACTATGCTATATTGCCATCTAGTTATTTCAGTTGCTTTAATTATAAAGTGAGATCTCTGATTCTCACAGGATTGATGAGATAATGTATTTGGAATGCCTAGCACAGCATCTGGTAAGCAGGAAGAAGGGCAAGGGAAAGGAAGATGAGGAGGAAGAAGTAGTACCTCTGACTTAACCAAGGACATCTCCAATCATAAAATTTGATTCAGCTGCAGAGCCTTTCCAGGTAGCATCAGGTTTTCCAAGCACAGACTAAAACCAAGCTGTCCAATGCTGTGTAGCCTTTGTGGCCATTGAGCACTTGAAGTGTGGCCAGTCCAAACTGACATGTGCTGAAAGTATAAAATATACACCAGACTTCAAAGCCATAGTATGAAAAAAAGAATGCAAAATATCTGAACAGATTACATATTGAAATAATATTTTGGCTATATTGAGTTAAATAACATATTTTAATGTGGTTTTTTACTTTTTTAATGTGGCTACTAGAAAATTTAAAATTACATATATGTCTTGCATCATATTTCTCTTGGGCAGCAGTGCACGAGAAATTTGCTCGGTTCTCCTTCCACTTTCAAAGACCAGGTTTTCAACAGCAACTCAAATTTTAGCTTTGTATGGAGTACACCACTTTTATACATCCCTTTGTCATGTTGGGTAGATAAACTTCCCTAGCATGAATCTCTACTCTTTGCCATTTAGGGCCTTTCTAATGGAATCAAAACACTGTCTCATGCTTTAGAATTGGAGATATTTATCTGACTATTAGAATATGTCAACTAGAAGAGTCTAAAAAAACTCCAGTTTGCATTTTGAATCTTCAAATTTATTGATTTTATTTTTATAGGAATATTTTCATATTTATCTTATTAGGTATAAATTACCAGTAAAATACTAGAAAAGAGAGAAAGGGTGTCATTATATACTAAAGTTACAGCATGCCTGTGATACATAATCCATCAGTTTTGCCTAAGAGCCCAATCAGTGGGCATGGGTCAGTTATGTACATGCTGCTTAATAAATGAAGTCCCTTGGACATTTAATATTGTTAAGAACTCTGGAAATTTAATTTTAAAAATATTTGATTCATGCCCTCTTCTTCCCCAGAGCCACCCCAAGTAAACAGTTACTACCACCAGAAGCACTGATGTTGCTTTGCACAAATAATTTCTTAAACAAAAAAAAGGCATGAAGATTTGTTATGAACAGTTTTCTTCTTTGCATATAGAGATTATTACCTCCTTCAACAGTTTCTTTAAACATGGTTAAACTTACTCAGTTTAATCAGTTTGAGGATTGTTGCTTTTTCCTCTTTAACTTGCCAGATAAATCAGAAAGATTTATTTTAAAAGACAGTCTAAGGAACTCCGTAATTCCCAATCTGTCAGAGTTTTACAAATAAATCTCAGTTGAATGCCTGTCATTGTTTCCAATCTGGTCAAGAAAAAAGAAAAAGTATACAATTCATCAGAATAGTTAGTTGATTGGGGCTGAATAATTCTAAGAATAAACATTCGACCTTCTGGCACCTCTTAAACCTCCTGGAGTGAGAAGGATTATAAATTAAATATACAAGATGTAAAATGGTCCAAATACACTCTTAACATTATTGCGAGCATGTGGGACACATTTAGATAAGTTAAAACCAAGTGTGGGTTTAGAGTTTGGCCATCTTTCATCAGTGGCTTACTAAAGCTTTATTTCTTGGGGGATGCAAGGAGTGGGTGGAAAGAATGGAATAGTGGCAGTAGTGCTCCCTGTTGCCCAATGGCCACTTCCCTAAAGTTTCAGGGATTTTTAGAGACATGGTACCCTAGGAGATAATGAAATTTTTAAGTATAGGGAAGTCAGGAAGGAAAGAACTAACATTCATTGAGGGATTACAACATTGCAAGCATTATGCTATCTTTTTTTTTTTCCTTTTTGTCTTTTTTCGTGACCGGTAACAGGATTGCAACCCTCGGTGTCGCGCCCGCACCGCGCTCAACCAGTGAGTGGACCGGTCTCTATATGGGATCCGAACCCTCAGTGGGAGCGCCGCCGCACTCCCAAGCGCCGCACTCTACCGAGTGTGCCACCAGGCCGGCCCCTATGCTATCTTTTAAATTAATGATATTAAGTTCATTACAAATTTGAGAAAGAATATGATATATTTTATAGATGAAGAAACTACGGTTTAAGAAAGGTAGATAAACTTTACAAATTTCATAGCCAGAAGTGGAATAATGCAGGGTTTGGATTCAGGTATGCCTGGCTCCAAAGCCTGTGCTTCTTATACTACACCTCACTGCCAGTGGCTGGAGGCCATGGGCGTAGAGAAGACTGCTAGAAGTATGGTGACCAACTGTCCTGATTTGCCTGGGACTGAGAGAGTTTCAGGGACACTGGACTTTGAGTGCTAAAACCAGGAATGTCTAGGGCAAACCGGGATGAGTTGGTTGTGGTAGCCGGAATTCAATTGGCTAAAGCACCAGGCTGGAAGGGTCCAATTAGAAAAGGAGAAAGGCTGCCCGATTGTCTGTCCTGTCCCTCTCTGTGGCCCAGGCTGCTGTACTACAGGTGAGCCATCTCTGTCCTGCTTATTTTATGCCTTGACACATCTGGGGCATTGTCAAAAGAGTTCACATCTCTGCCAGTTATAATTTCTTCAGTTTCTGTCCCAAATCATCAAAATCTATAAGAATTTAGTTAACTGAATCATCCGCTTAAGTGGAGGGGAAAGAGCAGTCTGTGGCATCACAGAAACATGAGGTCTGTGAGAATTAAGGAGGGCCAGAAAAGGGGGTGAGTAACAGAACTGACATTCACGGAATGCTTATTCATGTACAGGGTACTGAGCTAGCTACTTTCTGCACATTATCCACCCATTAGTGCACATTATCTCTCCTTATAACAATCCTAAAAGGTAGCTATAAGTAATCCAACTTGCAGATTTAAAAAAGAAAAAAATTAATAAGCTGAGAAAGAGGCTAAATAACTTGTCTAACATCACACAACTAGAAAAAAAGTTGGAACTCAGAATTTATTTCTGCCCAGAGAGCTGTGTGACTTTTTCCACTATATCGTAGAGTCTGCCTATGCTATTGTGATATAATAAGAGACATATATCTAGAGTCCCTAAAACCCTTGTGATTTCCTGACTGATAGGGATGATAGTATCTTTTGTTATAATATTTGGCCTTCTCCCCAGTTTAAAAGTGTCTTTTTGTATGCTGATGAGATGACTGCTGGCCAGGTCCCCTAGGTAGCTTCAGGATGTGGGCTGGTCACCAGAAAGTCCAAGGCATGATTAGAGAGTTGGAACTTTCAGCCCCCACTCCCACCTCCAGGGAAGGTAGAAGAGCTGGAGATTGAATTAATCACCAATGGCCAAGGATTTACTTGATCATATCTGGGTAATAGAACTTCCATGAAAACCCCTAAACTATAGAGTTCTGAGAACTTCCAAGTTAGTAAACACTGATGTGCTAGAGAGTGAAGCACCCAAGAAAGCTGAATCTCCATTCCTCTTTACATCATACTTTGTCCTATGCTTCTCTTCCATTTGGTTGTTTCTGAGTTGTATCCTTTATAACAAACCAATAAATGTAAAAAAGTGTTTTCCTGACTTCTGTGAACTGTTCTTACAAATTATTGAATATGAGGAGGGGATTGTGGGAATCCCCAATTTATAGCCAGTAGATCTGAAGTATGGGAATCTTCTGGACTTGAGATTGGTGTCTGAAGTGGGGTCAGTCTTATGGGACTGAGCCCTTAACCTGTTGGCTCTGAGAAGTCAGTGTCTAAATTGAATTGAATTGTTGGATGCACAGTTAGGGTCCGGAGAGTTGGAGAATTGGTTGTTGGTGTGGAGAAAACCCATACGTTTGCTGTCAGAAGTGTTGTGAATAGAAAAGATCATAGTACTGACATATAGTCGTGTTTAATAAATATTGAGTTCTCCTTTTCATTAGTTCCACCCCAAAAAGAAAAAAGCACATATTAATTTCAATGTCCTTCATATAATTTAAAATACAATAATATACCAAAAACAGTATTCTCCAAGCTCTTATGATGAATATAGAGATTTCCAATGGGGAATGAAGTTATCTGCTTAAGTTCACCCTATATATCAAAGCTGAGAAAATAAGTCAGGCAAGTACTCCATTTCATTCTCACTGATCAGTGAATTGAACAATACTCACTGAGTACTGGATAGAATGCTGTATCATGAGATGATACATAAACAAAGTAAGTACTGTTCTTACAGTCTCGTCAGAAGTATTACCTGTACAGTTTTCTAAAAAGGCAATTTACCAGTCCAGATTAAATACAAATGAATGTCTGGGAAACTACTTAAACACTATAGTTACCAGAAAAACACAAGGGAGGTGAGCTAATAAAGGTTTCTAGCAGGCATGCCTTGCACCTGATTCTGTAAGATGACAGGAATTGGATGAGGAAAGTGGAAGGGCATATGCAAAGACATGGACATAGGGAAAAGGACATCTTGCACTGATATATATTTGTATAATTGGAATGGAGAAACCATAGATGGGCCTAAGTATTTATGGCTGAAAATCAAACACCGTCCATGCAAATTAAAATGTCATGAGAAGGAAGTGAGCCAATATGATGCAGAGATCAAAGAATATCTACCAGATGGGACTGCAAAATGGTGCAGCCTCTATGGAAAACGGTATGGAGGTTCCTCAAACAATTGCAGATAGATCTACCATATGACCCAGCTATCCCACCGCTGGGAATATACATTTATAGCCAGTAGATCTGAAGTATGGGAATCTTCTGGACTTGAGATTGGTGTCTGAAGTGGGGTCAGTCTTATGGGACTGAGCCCTTAACCTGTGGGCTCTGAGAAGTCAGTGTCTAAATTGAATTGAATTGTTGGATGCACAGTTAGGGTCCGGAGAGTTGGAGAATTGGTTGTTGGTGTGGAGAAAACCCATACGTTTGCTGTCAGAAGTGTTGTGAATAGAAAAGATCATAGTACTGACATATAGTCGTGTTTAATAAATATTGAGTTCTCCTTTTCATTAGTTCCACCCCAAAAAGAAAAAAGCACATATTAATTTCAATGTCCTTCATATAATTTAAAATACAATAATATACCAAAAACAGTATTCTCCAAGCTCTTATGATGAATATAGAGATTTCCAATGGGGAATGAAGTTATCTGCTTAAGTTCACCCTATATATCAAAGCTGAGAAAATAAGTCAGGCAAGTACTCCATTTCATTCTCACTGATCAGTGAATTGAACAATACTCACTGAGTACTGGATAGAATGCTGTATCATGAGATGATACATAAACAAAGTAAGTACTGTTCTTACAGTCTCGTCAGAAGTATTACCTGTACAGTTTTCTAAAAAGGCAATTTACCAGTCCAGATTAAATACAAATGAATGTCTGGGAAACTACTTAAACACTATAGTTACCAGAAAAACACAAGGGAGGTGAGCTAATAAAGGTTTCTAGCAGGCATGCCTTGCACCTGATTCTGTAAGATGACAGGAATTGGATGAGGAAAGTGGAAGGGCATATGCAAAGACATGGACATAGGGAAAAGGACATCTTGCACTGATATATATTTGTATAATTGGAATGGAGAAACCATAGATGGGCCTAAGTATTTATGGCTGAAAATCAAACACCGTCCATGCAAATTAAAATGTCATGAGAAGGAAGTGAGCCAATATGATGCAGAGATCAAAGAATATCTACCAGATGGGACTGCAAAATGGTGCAGCCTCTATGGAAAACGGTATGGAGGTTCCTCAAACAATTGCAGATAGATCTACCATATGACCCAGCTATCCCACCGCTGGGAATATACC